>NW_013617686.1:17228-26264 GCF_000695525.1 Brassica oleracea var. oleracea | reverse complement strand
TATTATTATTATTTTTCTTTTGAGAACGAAAGTCTATTCTATTTCTTTAATTTGAAGTTGTTTGGTTAACCAGACCGGAATAAAACAACCAATAAAATAAAGTTTTATGTGGAAATACTTTAGTGTCCTAGCTAAACATAATTTTAGATTAAATAATACTAGTATAATGTAATTTCTACAGAAATTCTGTATATTTTTTTAATATTATATATGCCTGATGAATTTTCATAGTTTTCTTGTAATAAAATAACACTACATAATAATAAACTGTTAAACCAGAAAATATCTAAGAAATAAAGATATGTTGGAGTTTTATGTCGCCATTATTGTCTTGTTGAATTTGATTTAGCACTGCTCTCATCTAAAGTGTTTTTACTGCTTTTATGTACTTTATTTCGCTAAATTTGTTCGTCTGATGCAAGTATGACGAGGTTCTTAAGCAAAAAAAAAGTATGACAGAGGTTGGAGAAAAGAAAACTTCGTATCACCATTATTAATCAAATCTTTATCTTTAGGGTACTATGCGTCTTCTGCGCTTTATATTCTTCAACTACTGAGTCTTTGCAATTGATCTCCGGCCTTCCCCCAGTACTTTTTCTCATTAGATAGTATATTACCAAATTGCTAACCAAATCTGATTGCTTTCTCTGCAGGTACTTTCATTTCAGCATATGGAGACCATGTATTTAATGAGTGAAAGGGAAGTGAATGTCCAAAATATCAAAGAAAACGCATCGAATACTGTATGTTGGTTTGGTCATGTTGCAATCACCCTTTACAGATGGTCGGTTTTGCACACTCGTATAACTACAATAGATCCTTCTTCTACATAACTACACTAATTAATCATGATTTCTAAAATGTAAATTGTATAAAAATGATAAATTAGTTATAAAAATGTATATAAATATAAGGGACAGTCTGATTGGAACAAAAAAAAATACAACAGTCTGGTTGTCTTTTCGGATGTAGCTCGTTATGTTAATATGTGATTTGTTATGTTTTTGTTTTCGAGAAACTTTATTTTTTGAGAAAAATAAAATAAATTCACATATTGACCTTTATGTCGTCATTATGGTATAATAACGATTAGCAATTTACCAATTTGTCTGCGAGAAGAAAGAAATATTGTTCTCTCACTTTTGTCTTCATTATTAATGTGAACTTATGCATCCTTGCGGACTCTATCATATATTAAATTTGGTTTAATATTTGAATTTGATAAAATATGCAAGTGATTTTATGAACAAAATTGTTTTTCAGGTCAATATTACACGTTTTTGCATATGTAATACCTATCAGAAAATTGTAACAGTTAAATTAGACTGAAGAAAATGCATACAAAAAATTCAACAACTCTAAATTCAGCATTATCGAAAGCTTTAGCCAACATTAGGATTTGAGGTTTCATATAAAGAAATCAATGAAATCTCTCTTTCTACAAAGTTAGGGATTCCTCTCATAATAATCAAACTCCGTTGACACAACCTCATGAATATAGAAAATGAAAATATCAAATATAAATTAGTACTGGAAAAAAAAAAGGCTGATGTTTTTCACTCACTCAAGTATAACAGAAAAATCTACTAATTAGTCCTATATTAATTGGCGTCAATTTAATATGAATATTCTCTAAACAAAGTAATGTAACCATTTATATGGTGTGTACCTCAATTTCATTGGCTTCTTCAAGTGTAAATTAGGAATCATATAATTGAAAGTGAGATCACTAAAATAAGAAAGTTATTCAAAACTGGAGTATACACAGAAGAACGTGTATGGAATTATGTGGACTTAACGCCTCATCTGAAGTGTTAAAATTCACTTTTATTTGGCTGTTCTACACCAACGGTTTTCTTCCGAGACCCCCTACGTTCTATTCAGTCTAAAGAGGGTTCAAGGAAATCATGTAACCATGACTATGGAGTAAGAAAAAGCTAAAAAAGGTTGGTCTTTTCTCGCATATTTTGTCTCTTGAGGTTTGGATGTCAATCAAAAAGGAAATTAAATATATTCCTACAACCTGAAGTTACAATGATATTCATAAATTTACTCGGCCTAATATATAACAAAAAATCAAAAACTTTTAAACAAAACAGAAAAAATGGAATTTGATTTATTATATGACTTCTCTTCTTGATAATTCCTGTGTGTTCAATACTTGTCACCCAAACTTTGACTCTGCATTTGCATTGCTCCCAAGGGCCTTAGGATCTCACTCAAATGCACCAATGAACAGCTTAAAAAGTATTTGGGAAGCTTTATTTCCTGATGACATGCAAGGAAAAATTCACCAATCAATATTGTAAAATGACGGGAAAATGAATTACAACGCGTGGAAGTGGTATCATGCACTTTCTCGATGTCTCAAGAACAGAAGAATACATTGAAACAACAATATAGCTTCAAGCAACCCATTTCAAATGATAATTTAATTTGATTGTGCCTCTATGAAATATTCAAACAAAATCCATTAGCAACCAAAATCTTGCTACAACTGTTGTTTCGTCAGAAATTTTCTCTCATCACTGTGAAAATTGAAAAATGCATTTCATGTCCTAGATCAACATAACAAAGTGCTTTCACGAAGCATATAAAAGAATAGATTTAATAATAAATTTGAAAACCTGTGATGTAGCTGAAAATTCATATGCGAAACAAAAGCCAATGTCTTACCTTGTAAGTTTGTCTATCTTGTTCTTTGGCGTGAATCCATGGCTTCGTCTCCTCTTACTCTCGAAAATCCTGGATCTTGCTCTTTCTTCTCCAGTCGATCTCTCACAGTCACCACCTCCTGACGCACATGTCCACAACTACTCTATGACAAGGAACAAAACAATAAAAACTCATCAGCTAATTGAAATTAATAAAGAAGAAGGAGGAAGTTCAAGCAATCAATAGAATCTGTCTCTGTATTGTAACTCCAGTTGAAGAAGGTATGGTGGTTGATGATCTTCAAGATCCCCTGGTTAAACAGATTGACAAACTACATATACAAGATATTGAGAAGATGACAGTATGTAAAAGATACAAATACAAACCTTCAATTGACCAATGATACACATAAGTTTTTGTGGCCAGCCCCATCATCTTTGGTGTAATCCATTTCCAAAAAAAGGTACAACAAAACATGGGTAGTTAACATCCAATCCAAACATAAAATCAAGACCAGCAAACCAGACTCAAAGTGTACAACAAATAATAGAATAACAAAAAGTTTGTTTTGATGCTCACCTGCTCAGTCATCTGATGTGGTTTCTGCTTATCAAAGGATTGGGAAACATCATTATATAATAGCTAAGCCGGTGCCGGCTTGGTTGTCTTCGGAGGTTACCTAGAAAGATGAAGAGGTCGATGGACAAGTGGGTTAACACGTTAATGGACGGATTTAAGGAGCAAATAAATGAAAACCAATGTAGTTATAGGGTTTTCGCAAGAGGCATCACCTGAAGAGAAGGGAAGCGGCGGCGGAGTTTGTTTGTCGATTTACTAAGATGATGCAACCTGCAACCCTATAGACATTGGGCCTGAACAATAGAGCAGAAACACGATAGGCCCACGAAGCAAAAGAAACAAATGATTCGTAAGTTAATATATGAAGCTGCCACTTGTCGTAATTCGCCCTCTTCTTCCTTATGACGTGGACGCACGAGAAGAGAGACAAGTCTGTTTTATTATTATAGATATGGAGTTCAATGTTTTACCTAGGGGTGGGCGTTCGGGTACCTATTTGGGTTCGGTTCGGATCTATTCGGATTTCGGGTTTTTGCGATCAAAAATTTCAGCTTCATTAGGGTATTTCTAAATTTTAGTTCGGGTTCAGTTCGGATCCTTGCGGGTTCGGTTCGGATTCGGATAACCCATTTAAATTATCTTTAAAATTTTAAAATTCATTATATACTTTAAGTTTCATAAAATCTATAAAAAGTAATATATTTAGGGGTGTCAAAATGATCTATAGCTCATGATCTGGCTCAGCTCAGCTCGTTTTTTTCCTGAGCACGATCTCTATATTTTAAGCTCATTTAAGAAATGAGTTTAATGATCGAGCTTAAATTAGATCACAGGTTATATGAACGATCTTTAATGAACATGAACTGACTCATGAGCTTATTCATTTTTACTTACAATAACATATAATATATTTTATATATTATATTTGGATGATTTCCTTTTTTTGTCATGTGTTGGTTTTTATTTAGTATTTAATATTTATGTTTTGGATTTTTAATATTTAAATTTTGAACAATATTATAGAAGTTATTCTATCACTATTTTATTTTATAATTATTATTTTTATTTTTATTTAGATCACGAGTTAGCTCATTTAACTCATGATCTAGATAATCTGAGTTCGAGTTTACACATTGAAGCTTATATAATAAATGAGCGGAGCTGAGGTAGCTCATGAAAGAGCCGAGCTCACTATGAGCTGAGCTGAGTTGAGCGAGCTAGCTCATTTTGACACCCCTAAATATATTACATATAAATTTTGAATAACATATGTCAAAATATTTAAATTTAACATTTAAAGTGGTTTGGTTTGAATATTTGGATAGAGATTTAATAAATATTTTTTGGTATTTTGAATATAGTTTAATTTTTTTAAACATTTACTTTGATTATTTGTATATATTTTCAAGTATTTTGAACAACTTAAAAGTATCATATATATTTTGGATGTTTTTCATATACATTAATAAAAATAATTAAAATATATAGGTACATTAATCTATATCGGATACTTTCGGGTACCCGAAATATTTCTGTTCGGATCGGGTTCGGTTTCGGTTCTTTAAATACAAATAATTGAACTTGTTCGGATATTTAATCAATTTTGGTTCGGGTTTAGTATTACTTTTACGGATTGGGTTCAGTTCAGTTTTTTGGATTCGGTTTTTTACCCGGCCCTAGTTTAACCAATACAATCGACCAGACATGATAATGTAAGAAGAAGAACATTTCAATTGTTATATATAATATATGACAACACATAAAATAATATCCACACGTGGAGCAAGTGATCCCAAATATCACTTTCACTTCGAAAACCGTAAGAAGACAACTTTCACTTTTGTTAACGGTATAGCTTTTTAGGCCATTTCTAATGGGACAAAACAATAAATTTGGTGTAATTTTTTTTTTGATGATCCTGGTATCCGGAAGCCTCATGGGACTCCGACTAGCACCTAATAACCGTTCGGTGAACCCACAAGGAGCCCGCCGGAGCCCGCCGAAGGCTTCCAGGAGAGCTGGACAGCCTCATGTAATAGACCCAGTGTAATTTGGTGTAATTTCATTTCTAATGGAACATTAAAAATAACACAATTTCAACCAAATTAGGTATAGAGTAAATAGTATTACACTATTCATCACACCAAATATTATATTAATATTTTATTATGTTTCATGTAATGATATAATTCAAATATTATTAATAATCAGTTCAAAATTATAATTTAACATAAATATATTGTGTTATCTGTATCTGCAAATTATTTTTGCGTAATTAAAATAATTTTTTTAAATTTTTAAATAAGAAATCAAAAATTAACTATTATCATTTTCTTTATAATGTAAAAAATAAAATATCATAGAAATTTTATCTTTTTTCAAATAAGAAATCACTAAATCATTATTATCATTTACTTTATCTTATAATGTATTTTGATTTTACAATATTGATTATAATCTTTATTAAAGTTATATTTAATCTGTAATAAAATCAATAATATTACATTATTGTAATGCTATATTTAATATTAAATAATTAAAATGTAATACTATTAAACTCACCAAATAATAAAATAACATTCCTATTTTTTTAGTTTATAATATAATTAAATTTGTATTACTAACTAATACAGATTGTATTAAAATAAAAATATTCTTTTGTTATGTGTTTTTCATAATTAATAGTTTGTAAATTTTAATATAATATAGTATATAAAATAAATACATAAACGTATGACATTGCTAAACCAAAAATATAAATGTAAATAAAATTTATGACATATAATCACAAAAATTTAACAAACATAATATCTAAGTGTGATAAAACAATTATTTATCAATTTTAAATAATAAAAATATAAAAAATATTTAAACTGAAAACATCAAATAATATATAATAATACTTTGGGTGTAATATTTGGTGTCATGGTTGGAGATGACAAAAAAACCATGACAAAAAAATATTGACACCAAAACACCAAATTTAGTGTAATTTCAACACCAAATTTGGTGTCATTGTTGGAGATGCCTTAGTATTTAATCACAAATTAGGACAAGAAAACAAATACGTAAGAAAATATGATATTTGTTTAGATTATAAATATCTTAGTACAAAACTTAGGATTAGTATCAAAAGTGTATTTATTTACATGCTAAATTTACGAAGAAATTCCGCAGCATAGCGCGGATAATTACCTAGTGTTCATAAATAATGTAAAATTCCCCTCAATAATCTTAAATAACCCTAGCATGTGAGCTCAATATGGAGGCTTTTTTAACGATCTCTTTCTACCAGGAATCTTATTTAGATGTTTTTGTTTTATACGAACCAAACTCATAACAAACCTTGCCGCCATTATATCATAGCAGGAGATATGTACGGCACATCAAAATGTGGTTAGGCCATGGATTTGGGCTAACATTAAATGATTTTAAGGGATCAAAAAACCAAGCTTAAAGAATTACCAATCCAAGTGATCTTTTTTCATGGTGTTTTTTAACTTTCATTATTATTATTGCTTCTCACCTTTCTATTGCTTCATCTGCAACCCTTTTTAGATTAGCCTCTTTCTTTTTTACTAATTCTATTGGTATCACAATAATACCCATCCTCAAGATACATAATCTACATTCTTCTGATAAAAATATGATAAATCTATCATAGCTTACATGAGTTGTTTTTCCACTATTATCACAATCTTCTATATGATTTGTGTTAAGTTATTCATTAATCTATGGTTCTTATAATATATGAATATATACAAAATTACAATTTGATTATTAAACTTGTTTTTTTTTCTGATAATCTTATATTCATTAATCTATGGTTCTTATAATATATGAATATATACAAAATTAAAATTTGATTATTAAACTTGTTTTTTTTTTCTGATAATCTTGTGATTTATTCTTAAAGAAAACGTAAATATAGTTTTAGGAGGTTGCGGTAGTTCTACTTAAGGTCAAAGAAACTGAAAATCAAAATTGAAAACTACGGTATAGACCTAAGCCCAAAAATGGCTTTTAGATTGCTACAAATGGATGTGTGTTACTTTGGATTCCTACTGGTGTATCCATTTTCTACTTTGAAGGTTTAATAATACAAAACTTGAGTTTCTCGTTGTAGATCCTAAAATATACACTTAGTATTTTATAATATTTGAGATGTAAACTAGGGAAGAAAAAAAGATGTTGGCAACAATGTCTTTAGAACACAACGATGTAATCAGATTCCAGTAGGCAAAAATGGACTTTACTGATTAACAGAGTTGAATACAATAAAAGAAATGAGATCGGAAATTACAAAAGAGATCGATCTAAGAAAGGACTAAAAAGCGATGTAAACGAGGTCGATGTGTGTTGTGTGCTCTCTCTAGGGTTTTTCCCGTGTGTCTCTCCTCGTTCTCGGTTCTCTCTTTATAGGGGATAGTCTCCGCGATCTCCGTAATCGTCTTCCTCGATCTCGGGATCCTCAAGCTCGTCGCCTCGAGTTTGCAAGTATCCTTTGAATTTTGGTGGGCCTTACAGCCCATATCTCCTTCGGCCTGCTAAGTGTACTGACCGAAATTGGGTTCAACATTTGCCCCCAGCCCTTTGTGTTTATCGAGAAACCGAAAGGGTGAAAGTCGTTTAACGGACTCTCGTCGTCATGATTTTCGGCGTGGGTTAGATTAGGATTGTCGGCCATTTTTGATTCGTGTGGCTGAGATCGCTCGTTAGTGGCCAGTTATTATTAACTTCTTCGGGAATCACTTTTCTTTTTGTATATATACATACACTTCTTCTAAATGTATCGTCCTTTTCTCTTGGATTTACTTTTTTCTATTCTCTCTCGATTTCATCTTTGAGTTAATGGTGAACGATAAGTTTGGTCCTCATCTCAAATCGATCCTCTAGGGAACGCAATCCCATGGAATGACGTGACATGCGTGCTGTGGTTCCTTAACCCAGACAGCTACGGCGAAACTCCTGAGAAACAGAAAGCAGTTGTGTAGAATTTCTTCAAGTACATGGAAATCAGAATACTCGGCCATGGTCTCTACGATATCCGAATAGTTCTGACTATGAACAACATCATATTCTCAAACTTACAGGTAAAATATTTTGTCTTGTTAGCTTTCAGGTTCTCCATTGTCTTGTTTGTGTCTACTCTGATTCATTTTTATTGTTTTCATAAGGTTGAGAAGCTAGCCAGAGACAGCTTCTTCTTCCTTGGATTTGACTTTGAGGTCCTTTCACGAAGTTCTTAACATTCCTTTTGTCCTTCCTACTTGATGTTCTTTTGCTGATACTGGCACTTCCAAGACCTACGAGGTTAGCAACTTGATCTTTCATCTTCCTTAGTCTCCCCTCCTCTTGAATTAGCATAGCCTTTAATTCCTTAAACTTCCATTTATCCTTAATGGTGTTGTAATTCACCTGGAACTGGCTAAATTCAAGAGGTAGAGAGTTCATGATGAATTGGACCAAGAATTGCTCATGTACCTCCATTCCCAAGGTCGTTAACTTTGCTGCCAGATTAGACATGTGCGTCAAATGATCATGGATTGGCTGAGACCAGTCAAACTTCTTTGTAGTTAGCTCATTCATGAGACTTCCTACAATCGACTTGTCAGCCAATTCCGATTGTGAACACTCCTTAATTTTCTCTAAGAATTCCCTTGCTTTCTCTGTCTTAGGCATTGATGGCTTAATACTTCCAGCCATCGCCAACCTCATAAGGTTCAAGCTCAGCCTGTTAGATCGCTCCCATCTCTCATAACGAGACTTTTCAGATTCGGAGCTATCTACTGTAATAGCTGA
>NW_013617686.1:6022-14565 GCF_000695525.1 Brassica oleracea var. oleracea | reverse complement strand
AGTCCCCCCTCTGATTTAGGATAACACAGATCGTCCCATTTAACTTTAGCTTTATGTGTCTGGTTAGGGGAACCCGACCACAAGAAAGCACTGCATAAACTTTCTATAGCATCCAAACAGCCCATGGGTAATATAAATGCAGAGCTCCAGAAGTTCACAATGCTGGATACTACTGACTTAATCAGCTGTAGGCGTCCTGCGAAAGAGAGGGTATTGTTTGTCCATGATAGCATACTTGATCTGATTTTGTCAATGAGCGGCTCGTAGTCAAGTTTGGTCAGCGCCTTGGTAGTTAAAGGCAAGCCCAAATACCGAATAGGTAAGCTGCCTACTGCAATCCCTAAACTAAGAGCTTCTTCACAGACTGTTGCAGTACCCGGTCCTGAAGCATATAGAGATGACTTTGAGGCATTAATATGCAGTCCTGACATGGTTGCGAATTTTTCCATAGTCTGCATTACCCCCTTCAAAGAGTCTACTGTCCCCTTGGTGAAAACTAAGATATCATCAGCGAAGCTCAGATGTGTAAGCCCCACTCCTTGGCATTGAGGGTGATATCCAAATAAACCTGCGCCGGCTTCTTGATTCAGCATCTTAGACAACACATTGTTGATGATGACATATAGATATGGAGAAAGAGAGCATCCTTGTCTTATGCCTCTTGCGCTTGTGAAGAACCCTTCTAGAGTTCCATTAACCAAGACTGAGAAGGCTGCTGTGGAGATACAAACGTTGATCCAATGGATAAAAAGATCAGGTAGACCCATCGCTCGCAGAACATCAGTAATAAATGACCATCTTACTGTATCGAAAGCCTTCGATATGTCAAACTTAATGGTGCATCTGTCTGTATTTTCTTCTTGTGATATCCATTAACCAACTCTGAAGCGTGCAGCACATTTCCAGCAGGAGTCTATCCTTAATAAAGGCACACTGATTGGCCTCTATAGCTTCAGGGAGAATATTTTTGAGTCTAGACGCGAGGATCTTGGAGATAACTTTATACAAAAAGTTGCAGCAGGCGATTGGCCTATACTCCTTCATTGTCCGAGCTGATTCTGTTTTGAGAATAAGAGAGAGGATCGTCGCATTGACTCCAGTGGGCAGAAACCCATATATAAAAAATGACTGCACAGCAACTATAAAGTCTCTTCCTATTATCGGCCAAGCCGCCACATAGAACTCCTTGGTGTAGCCATCTGGACCAGAAACCTTATCATCGGGTAAGGAGTGAATTGCTTCTTGTATCTCGGGAGGCAGCACTGGAGCTACAAGCCTTGCTGCTGCGTGAAGATCGCACCTATAAGTAAGTAACTCCCTCAAACTGGTTATTGAAACGTCAGCTGCCCCATGGTCCTGAGATTGCAGGAAACGTTGAAAATGTTGGACTGCTTCCCGGGAAATTGCTGTAGGGTCATTGAGAATCTCTCCACTCTCAGTATGAAGTTGTCGAATAGCATTCCAAGAGGCTCTGGACTGGACAGACCGGTGAAAGAAAGTAGTATTTAGATCCCCTGCAGCTAGGCAACGGATACACGATTTCTGTCTGAAAAATTTCTCTTCTATGCGAGCCAGCTTATTCCACCTGTCTGATGCTACTGCAGCAGCCGCAAAAGTCATAGGATTTGGATCCCTCAAAACCTGATTCTGACAGTCGCACATCACCTCGTAAGCTTGCTTGGTACGGGCAGGAAGATCACCATAATGCGTTTTATTCATGAGTCTCATCTCATACTTCAAGGCCTTAAGTTTTTTATGGAACATCCCCAATGAAGCCCGAGAGTGATGGAGTGATTCTGTGCTTTCCCACAACTTAGCAACTGTTGGTAGAAATTCCTCATGCTCTTTCAGATAATTGAAAAATCTGAAAGGCTTCCGCACCTCCTCTCTATTCTCAGACAGCTGAATAACACATCGGGCATGATCAGAAATTCCACCAGCTTCGAACTTGGCAAAAGACTTAGGGAAAACGCGCAGCCAGTCACCATTAATGAGAGCCCTATCAAGCTTTTTCCCAATAGGATCTGTCTCTTGCTTGTTCCACCATGTAAAAAGAGCTCAAGTATAAGCCAAGTCAGTAAGCACACAATCGTTGACCACCTCCTGAAACTGTCGCATCCCTCTCTGATCAGTAAGATAGTCATGAACCCGCGAATGTTCCCCTGAAGATAACGTGACATTGAAATCTCCTAATAGGATCCATGGCATGTCGAGATGCTTATAAGCTGCAAGTGTGCCTCGCATATCTTCCCACAGTTCTCTACGCTCAACTTCAAAGTTAGAAGCGTATACCGCAGAACAAATAAACTGCTCCTTCGTCTCAGGTATTTGAACTGCACAAGTGATAGCTTGAGAACTCTTGTGCAACATAGTGACCTGTACTCTATCGGACCAGCAAAACCAGATCTTTCCAGTGATCATAGTTTGTGATTGAAGACCAACCCGGTAGAGCTGCCTTCATGCACTTACTATGATTTTCTTCTCTTACTCTTGTCTCCATTAAGCAGCCAAATAAAGGCTTCTCCTTCATTATCCATCTATGTACAGCTACGTGTTTGCGTGACATATTAAAGCCACGCATGTTCCATGCAAAGAAAGACCTCATAACTTCCGAAAGGAAGTTTTTTTTGCTGCTGCTGAATGAGCCTGCACCAACCTCAAGTCTCTTGAATTCACAACTTTCTTTCTGGAGTTTTTATTGACAACAGACTGCTGAGCTTTACCCCTTCTCTTAGTTTCCCTTGGTACTTCAGTCTTAGTCAACACTGGTACCAGCTCCCCTTCCTCAATGTCATCTAATTCTCCCTCATCCTCTGAAACAGCCAGAACATTGAAACGAGATGGGGATACCGTAATGCCATTACTATTTCCTTCTCCTGTCTCACTTGGTACTTTGTTATAAGTAGAGCCAGTTTGCACCAGTGACCACTGCTTCTGCTCTGTTCTATTAAGAACAAACGCTTCCTCATATCCCTCCGCATTCAATGGTGGGTCAGTACTGTCACCACTTCTTGCTCCCTCACCATACTTCTCAGTCAGTCGATCACTTGAAGAACCCACTTCAGTTGACTTCTGCACTGCCATATCTTCTAACTCCTGCAATAACTTTCCCACCACATTCTGATTCTGTCTCACACCAACCTCTGCAATCTCATTTGATTCTGGAGTGCAGATCTCTTTTCCCTTAGCAGACTAGGCCTTCAAGATCTTAACCTGTGGTGAAATACAATCCACTCCCTTATGTCCCCACGCCTTACACACACTGCATTTTGGAGGCAACCAAGGGTAACATACTTCGACCGAAACCTTCTCCCCATTAGCATCCTGGAAATCGATCCTCTCTACCAGCTCCTTATGAAGATTAACTTCCACTAGGAGTCGTGCAATATCCAAACGTATACACCTCTCTGTACTTGGATGCAGCTTAACAAACTTGCCAACACCCTTAGCCAGACACTTCAAACCCTTTGCTGAAAATAAAGGACTAGGCACCCCCGCAAATCAATCCACATTGGCATGGAAGTGAGGTCAGGCTTCAGAGTTGCAGTCTCCGGAGACCATTCATTCACCACCAGAGGGATATCCACTATGTGCCAATACTTCTTCTGCAGGACTCTTCCTCTCATTTGTTCATTCTCGATACGGAAAAAGACTGTATTCTTCTCAATAAATTGAACATCAATCTTAGTCTTGTTCTTTGGATTAGCCCAGATCCGATTTACAGTGGCATGGATTGATCCTACATGAGGAGCATCTCCAATGAAATAGCCCACAACGTAGCATCTCCACAAAGGATTTGCATCAGATAAGACCTCTGTTGGGATCACCATTGATACCACTCCATTAGTTTCCTCAATAACAGGTTGTAACGATGCTTCCCTATCCCTCGTCCAAGGTGAGGACGGGGGAGGAAATCCCTATGCTACACCAACTTTGACATGAGATTTCTCCAGATCCCACTCCGAGGGTTTAGTCAGTACCTCTCCCGATTCTGCAATCTCCTCCCCAGCCTCCGACAGGGTGTTCTCTGTCCTCGAAGTCTTATCACGCTCTCCTTCAGAAGGCTTTTCCTTGGCACCAGGTGGGTCTTCTGAAATCGCCGTCGCCGTCTCCCTTAGGTCTTCTGAAATCGCCGTCAAAGTTGTTTAAACTTCTGTCTAGGTTTATGAGAATTCCTTCCAATTATGAATGCACAGAATGAGAGAAATTCAAGGTGAGACCACTTTACAATTTTGTCATCGTATCTATATAAAGTTAGTTTAAAGATTACTCTATCTGTTTCAAAGAAAAATATTTTTGGTTATAATTGTTTAAGTAAAAAGTTAAAGGATCATTTTGTAAAAACAAATAGAGGAGGTGACATGGCAAAAATATAGTTTCTCATTGGCAAATTATTTTCGCATACGTGAACACTATATCTAAAGCGTATATCCTCTTTTTATTTTAATAAAATTTGTTTGTCGTCTCCGGAAATAGATAACAGTATGGGTATATGTAATTCTTGATTTTATTAGAACCGGTGCATATTAACTTTTTTTTTATAGAAAGAGATTTCACTTACGGTTTTGGGTTGCGTTTTCTTTAGTTTCTGTTGGTGGTAAGTGAGATTCATTTTTGCGGTTTTTTGAATTAGGCCTGAAGCAGTGGCAGAGCCCGAAAAAATTTCACCGGGGGCAAAATATAATACATAGTTTTATTCAAATTATCCAAAAAAATTATCCCAAAAAAATATAAAATGTTATTTAAATTCTATTGAAAATTTGTTGAAAGTTTACCAAAAATATAGACCGTAAAATATTTAGACATACATGATTTGTGAAAATGAAGCTATACCTTATGTTCAAAAAAATTTAATCTGTAGTCATTATTCATAATATAATATAAAATAAAATTGAAACAATTCTTATTAAACTGTTTATAATTTAAGCTTTAAAAGAAATTAAGAAAAAATGAGTTTCAATAGTTTTAGAATCTCAATCTTTGTAATAGCCTAACTATGTTTAGTTCTGATTTACCCCCATATTTAGATTACTATATGCGTGTATATTGAGTGATATTAGTAAACAATGAAAAAAAAAGATTTATTAGCCATCATATTTAACGGAAAAAACCCAATTGTACGTAAAAATAATTAAATTAACTAAAACAGTGAACGAAAGAAAAAGTGACTGGGGCAAAATAGTTATAATTAATGGGGGCAATATTAATTTGCCTTTAACAATTTACATTAGGTGTAGTTATTTCATGGGGGGCAGCTGCCCCCTCCACCTTCAACGTACATCAATAAGTGTCTCGTTGTAGGGCGTAAGTTTAGCAGGTTGAGTTTCTAATGGTTTTTTAATGATGGGTGGCTAAAGTTTGCAGGTTTTGTTGCCTCCCTTTATTCTAGATACACCTTCCTAGCCACCTTTATGCCTTTCAGGTATGCTTTGATGTTTCCCAACAAATATTCACACTGACTATTTTTTCAGTCCACTTGAGGTTTTTAAGGATTTTCTTTCCTTTCTCAGACATGCTCAACGACAAGTGGAGCACACCGGAGATGTATCAACTGAGAAGTGATGGAGTCCGAGCAAATTATAATTTTTACGGTAAAAGTAGCCAAGTATAGTATTCTTTTGATTTAGTGGGGTTCTCGGTTGTTGTACTTCAAATATATCGCCATCAGAACTCAGTTCCAGATCGCTAGTAAAGGTTTTTTCACTATTGGTGATGGGTTTAGCTGCTTGGAGACACGGTAGTTCTCAGAGAAGATGCGAAGTTCCTTGCATGAAATTGTATTAATCCATTGCTGAAACGGCAGTGACTCGCAACAATTTCCTCAAGAATATCATGAGGGAATGCTTCCAGTCGGTTCATGTCGGGCGCACATAAATTCTAATGATACCAACACTTATTTGGAGGTGATGATAACTTAGGAATATTTAACCGTCTCGGAGATGTATTTCGAAGCATTAAGGGGGTTACAGCCATTGTGTGATGAGATTAATTAAACTTGTGATTTAATAGTCTAGTCAAGAGGATGATGGTCGTGGCTCCTTCGGGCCAAAAAAAATGCAAAACTTGATAGTATTTTATTTTAAATTTGAAAGCATACAGCTAGTGGCAAATATAGCTCAACTATTATAACTTCTACTGGGACTATTGGGACAGTCTAGCCTAGAAGCCTTTGATTATGCGGTGTTTTTTGAACCAACCAATAAATTTTACATATGTAAGAAACTGTTAGTTTTCACATGAAACACTTGTATTTTTTCAAATTACAACGTTTAAATTTACTTGTGCCGTACGGCTGTGTTTACCAATACCTACAAAGGACATAGATATATTATATATCCATGAACCTTCTACCCTACTTAAAACAAATGAAATACCAACTTCCTTCATACTTCGTAAAGAGAAAATTGACATATATACCTATCACAACCTGCAATGAGTTTCCTAGTTCTCTAGAAGAAGTTCTTTGTAGGTCCATGCCTTCAACATCTAGTCTACTGCAAGTCACTTGAGATGTAGATGGCAGAGCTGCATTCTTTGATCTGCCTCTATCCGGTGATACCAAACGATTCACTTGTTCAGTCATCGTCACGGCTCGTTTTCTTGACAAACTACAGAGATAAAAGGAGCATGATAACTTCAGTCTTTCTTCTATCTAAGGAAACCCAACAAAATCATAGATGTACTTGTTCATTCAATAAAGAATGTGAAAACTCACTGAAACAAATTCACCAGAGTGAGAGTCAGCGTCTCGATCTTAGACTCCATCAGTCGAGGTTTTACACCTAAATAAAACCCAAGCAGAAACAATATGTTAATGTGAACAACAACAACCACCACACAAAACTATGAATGAACATGTTACATAGCAAAGCAAAAATACAAACTTTCGATGAATCTCTTTTAAGCTATATCAAACTTGCAATTAAACGTGGATAGGCATAATGATTCAAAAGCTTAGGGAAGGTCTTGAATTTTTTTTTCCGATATGCAAATACCCGTCAAAGATCCCTTTATTGAAATCCAAGTAAAGCTTTATTATCTATTCGTTTTTCAGATTATTTTTTAAAAAAACAATGATAAATCTTTAAAGGTTAGGAGAAGGATGTTGAAACCTTTTCATGACGATGGTGATACCAACAAATTCAAAATTCTTCTTGATATTCCTTGAATCCCAAAAGCGGAGGATCCGGCCAACAACCACCTGAGAAGTCAAACCAAGGCAGAGATCATCGAAGGTTGAAGAGGAGACGCTGTTTGAGCAACAATAGCAGCAGAGGAGGACATTGTCGATGATGATTGGTTAACATCTGCGCTGGTTCAACAAAGCTTTGACTTGATATGAGATACACTGATTCAGTGTGTCATATGAATATATATATAGGGGAGAACTTCGCGTAGGTTATTAAACGCAACCATAATTGATTGTCTGAGAATCTGGGAGATGAGGAGATAGAATAAGATAAACAGTGCATCCATTTAATTGTAGAAGACGAAAAGTTAATGTATGTGGGTGTGAGTTTTGTAGCTATGATGGAGAAATCTTAGATCTAAACGGAAGAGAAAGAGAAGAAGACTTATCGGCTTCATTGTGCACATAACAAATAAGAAAGGTCGAGATTAATGAACCTGCGGGTCCCAAAAAAATGAGAGACGCTTACGCGGATGCTCTTAACCCACATGGAGAAGGAAGTGGATTGCATAGAATTGGGCTTAAGCAGAATCACGAAGCCCAGACGGTTAAGTCTATCTGACGTGTATTAAAACTTGCTTCTGATTGGGTGAATTTTAAATCTGACGTGGACACCCTTTCTACTCCTCATATAACCCTTTTAGTATTAGTTAGATGATCACGGGATTAAAGACATTTATAAATATAAGGTAAAGTATGAGGGTTATCAATACACCCGGATTCTAGCTCATTAATTGAAACCGATCCATCACGGCATCGCCTTTTATAGTAGAATCTAAAAACATTAACATGAACTTGAACTTTATATTAAACCAATAGATACATAGGTCACACAGAATATAAAATATTCTTACATTCTCCTACTTGATCTTTGTGCTGACTTAAGGGTTCAATAACTTTAATGTGCACTTTTATATCAAGTCCACTTGATCTTTACTAAAATTTGAATTAATCGAATCATGGCGGTTGTATGTCATTAAACGACATAGTCCCTTCCATGTATCACAAATCAATTCCAATTTTATATCAATCCTTATATGAGAAGAACTTTTATTTCTCAAACCAACCATATGTTATCTACAAACCATAAGTGTATACACATACTTTAATGATAACATAATAAATAAATCAGAAACATAACTTTATGTGAATTCTCAGTGTCAAATACATAATGAGCATCCCATAACTAAAATAGCAAAGCCTTATCTATAATACCCATACGTTCTACATGGCCATTGAACGCCTTGGGTGGTAAACCTTTAGTTTGCGGATCCGCTACCATCATGTCCGTCCTTATGTGCTCAAATGACACTCTCTGTTTCTGAACTTCTTCTTTAACAGACAAGTACTTTAA
>NW_013617686.1:0-1522 GCF_000695525.1 Brassica oleracea var. oleracea | reverse complement strand
CTAAAGAAGGTAGAAACACTAACCTTGATCCATGTTTGGATGCAATTCCACCGATTGATCTTCTCCTCTTTAACCTTCTCTTTTTGGTGATGGACAAGAAATCCCAAACCTTCCTTAATCTCTCATTTTGATAAATATTATTGTTGTGTTGTGTTTTAGAGAGACTCGTTTTCTTACGTACAAGTAAAATAATGTACGGGTCACTTTTATAATAATCAAAGAGATGTGTGTCAATCAACACAACTCTCCGACACAACAGTTGGACGCAACACTTCGTTATAATAACCGTATTAGTGCACCATAATGTATGATCATATATATTAAATCTTATGGTAATATATTCTATTATTATTATCTTTTACATATATGATCATGAGATTAAGGACATTTATAAATATAAGATAAAGTAGGAGGGTTATCAATACACTCGGATTCTAACTCATTAATCGAAACCAATCCATCACGGCATCGCCTTTTATAGTAGAATCTAAAAACATTAAGATGAACTTGAACTTTATATTAAACCAATAGACACATAGGTCACACAGAATATAAAATATTCTTACAGAATTCTCAGACACGGTCAACATCCAGAAGCCTATGCTATTCTCCAGACCAGTCTCCTACGTCTTTGATCCATCCTCCTACTGTCACCCAGTTTTGTGAGTACACCTCTGGCCATCACAAATCACTTCGCAACCAATGTGATTCTTTTGTCTCTTTCGTCCTATTAACCCTGTATAGCTATTTCGATATGGCTTTTACTTTTGTGAATCTCGAAAATGAAACTTGCTAAGACTATCAACTCCCACTGGAGTAGAGATAATGGTTGCTCTGTGTCCTGAAATGATTTTGCTTTGATCCATGTTGCATGCCTTAGATAGTTAGATTGATCAAGTCAGCTTTCGTTTACCTTGTCTTGCTTGTAAACGAATGGTTCAATAGAAGATATATACATTTAGGGCTGGGTATTTTATCCGTTACATTTGATTCGATTTGTTATTCGCTTCGATTCGATCCGAAAATTCTGGATATCCGTAAACATTCGGAGCAAAGCAAATATTAAAAATCAGTATCCGTTAAACTCGAAGCAAATCACAAATATTAAAATTTTGGAAAGCGGATATCCGATCCGATCCGTCAATATATAAATACATGTATATCTTGATTATAGATAAAGTTTCATGTTTTTCTTATTCATATCATTATCATCATCCATTGGTTTACCCTCCCCCTCATTTTCTCATAAATTTCCTCTTCGTTCCAACCCTAGCATGTGAGCTCAATATGGAGGTTTTTTTAACGATCTCTTCTATTTCTACCAGGAATCGTATATAGATGTTTTTGTTTTATACGAACCAAACTCATAACAAACCTTGCCGCCATTAATAGCAGGAGATATGTACGGCACATCAAAAATGTGGTTAGGCCATGGATTTGGGCTAACATTATATAAAAATAACTAACTGGGCTCGATCATTTTCAATGCGAAACACATTAAATATTTAATGTGAATCAACCG
>NW_013617685.1:25787-26411 GCF_000695525.1 Brassica oleracea var. oleracea | reverse complement strand
ATACAGCTTCTGACATCGCGGTTCATCCTGATTTGATTAGAATGACGTAAAAGTTGTCATATTCCCCAAATGGAAAACTGGTGTCACATCATTTGAAAGTGGGATAGCTTCTTCAAGCTAACTCCTACTATATTTATTCAGTTTCCTAGTGATTCTACACTACTTAATGTGTCCAAATACAACTTCTTACATCGCGGTTCATCCTTCTTTGATTAGAATGATGTGTCCAAATACAACTTCTTCATCTTAACTCCTATGAGGTTTATTCAACTTCCTAGTGAATCTCTACCACTTCATGTGTCCAAATACAGCTTCTTACAACGTGGTTCATTCTGGTTTGATTAAAATGATGAGGAAGTTGTCATATTCCCAAACATGAAAACTGGAATCACATGATTTGAAAGTGGGATAGCTTCTTCATCCTAACTCCTATGAGATTTATTCAACTTGCTCGAGATTCTCCACCACTTTAGGTGTCCAAATACAGCTTCTTACATTGCGGTTCATCCTGGTTTGATTGGAATGACGAAGAAGTTGTCATATTCCCAAACAGAAAAACTGGAATCACCTGATTGAAAGTGGGATAGCTTCTTCATCCTAACTCCTATGAGATTTATTCAACTT
>NW_013617685.1:24556-25670 GCF_000695525.1 Brassica oleracea var. oleracea | reverse complement strand
CTTCTTCATCCTAACTTTTATGAGATTTATTCAACTTCCTAGTGATTATCCACTACTTTATGTTTCCAAATACAGCTTATTACATCGCGGTTCATCCTACTTTAATTAAAATGACGAAGAAGTTGTCATATTCCCAAACAGGAAAACTATAGTCACCTGATTTGAAAGTGGGATAGCTTCTTCATCCTAAATCTTATGTGATTTATTCAACTTCCTAGTAATTCTCCACTACTTTAGGTTTCCAAATATAGCTTCTTACATCACGGTTCATCCTGGTTTGATTAAAATGATGAAGAAATTGTCATATTCCCAAACAGGAAAACTATAGTCACCTGATTTGAAAGTGGGATAGCTTCTTCATCCTAAATCTTATGTGATTTATTCAACTTCCTAGTAATTCTCCACTACTTTAGGTTTCCAAATATAGCTTCTTACATCACGGTTCATCCTGGTTTGATTGGAATGACGAAGAAGTTGTCATATTCCCAAACAGGAAAACTGGAATCACCTGATTTGAAAGTGGGATAGCTTATTCATCCTAACTTTATGAGATTTATTCAACTTCCTAGTGATTATCCACTACTTAATGTGTCCAAATACAGCTTAACATCGCGTTTCATCCTACTTTGATTAGAATGATGAAGAAGTTGTCAAATTCCCAAACAGGAAAACTGGAATCACCTGATTTGAAGGTGGGATAGCTTATTCATCCTAATTTTTACGAGATTTATTAAACTTCCTAGTGATTCTCCGCTACTTTATGTGTCCAAATACAGCTTCTTACATCGCGGTTCATCCTGGTTTGATTAAAATGATGAAGAAGTTATCATATTCCCAAACAGGAAAATTGGAATCACCTGATTTGAAAGTGGGATTACTTCTTCATCCTAACTTTTATGAGATTTATTCAACTTCCTAGTGATTCTCCGCTACTTTATGTGTCCAAATACAGCTTCTTACATCGCGGTTCATCCTGGTTTGATTAAAATGATGAAGAAGTTATCATATTCCCAAACAGGAAAACTGGAATCACCTGATTTGAAAGTGGGATAGCTTCTTCATCCTTAATCTTATGTGATTTATTCAACTTCCTAGTAATTTTCCACTACTTTAG
>NW_013617685.1:13201-21707 GCF_000695525.1 Brassica oleracea var. oleracea | reverse complement strand
ATCACCTGATTTGAAAGTGGGATAGCTTCTTCATCCTAATTCCTATGAGATTTATTCCACTTCCTAATGATTATGCACTACTTTTTGTATCAAAATCAAGCTTCTTACATCGCGATTCATCCTACTTTGATTCGAATGACGAAGAAGTTGTCATATTCCTAAACAGGAAAACTGGTATCACCTGATTTGAAAGTCGGATAGCCTATTCATCCTAACTTGTATGAGATTTATTCAACTTTCCAGTGATTCTCCACTACTTTATGTGTCCAAATACAACTTCTTATATCGCAGTTCATCCTGGTTTGATTAGAATGACGAAGAAGTTGTCATATTCCCAAACAGGAAAACTGGAATCACCTGATTTGAAAGTGGAATAGCTTCTTCATCTTAATTCCTCTGAGATTTATTCAACTTCCTAGTGATTCTCCACTACTTGTGTCCAGATACAGCTTCTTACATTGCGGTTTATCCTGGTTTGATTAGAATGATGAAGAAGTTGTCATATTTCCAAACAGGACGACTCTGCAGCCTCCGAACGATCACCTTCCTCTGGAAGAGTCTCGAGATCGTAATTGGCAGGCGGCTCGTCACGGGACCTCTTCTTGCTCTTCTTCTTAGGAGCAACAGCAACAACACCAAGCAAGGATTTGCGATGGTCAGAACTCGCGAGGGTCGTGTCATCAGCCACTAACTCATTAGAAGGCACCGACGGCTCAGCATTTGACAAGCTAAGCTCTGCTGCCATCATAGCACTCAGATCCGGAAGGCCCCTCATCTTCCTTGCTGCATTGATCTTCTTCTGCACTTCACTAGTGAACAGCGAGATACGTCTCTTGGTCGTGTTAGCCGACGGAAGGTAACTCGAATTCCAATCCCCTACAAAGGATATATGGAGAGAAAAGACTCATTCACCAAGGAGAGAGTAAAAGTCCACAATGGAACATGAAAAAGAATGGGCCTACTCGTGGAAATACGATCGATTGAACGGCGAACCCTTTCCCAAGAAATATTCCCCCAGTGCTCTTGAGCGAGTCTCGCGACAGCACGAGCGCCCGCAAGAAATTCTTCCGGGTATTCGCGAGAAGTCGGATGGTCAGCTGCAAAGAAAAAAGACAACGAAAATAAAAGGTGGTTAGTATACGAAGAAATGATACGAGTTAACGAAGGTGTTCTACCAAGCAAAGTGTTCCATAAGACACGGTAGTCATCATCTGGAGGATGCTCGAAGGCAGAATCATCGCATTTAATGAAGAAATAAGACCTCTGCCAACAGAGCGTCTTATTAGGATGCCCCCCTATCACGTTGTAGCTTGGTCACATTTTTATCGATAGAAGGCCATCATCCAACGAACTGACGGACGTCAACTCTTCGAAGGTACAAACGCTAAGCGAGACATCGATCTCGGCAGCCATAACCACCATCAAAGCAACTGCAATACGCCATGAACCGACTTATCAAAAACTGACTTATCGTTGCGTCTCGGCACCTCGCATATGCCGTGACTAGTCGAGTAATTGGGAACCAAAGCTTCGTATCGTCACGAAAACAAGATTCGTAGACACATTGATACCCAAATGGCGGTGACAAAGGCCTTTGGCTCGCCGAGGGAATCAAGAAGGTCACCCCTAATCCACGACGTTCCCTCAGGAGCCTCTTCACGCTGTTAGGAGTTGACTGCGTCTTCATAACGTTCTCCCAAGCCTGACCACTCACATCTGGAAAGCGCAGGAAGTCGAAGATCTCTCCAGGATAGTAGCACGTCGGCATATAGTCGGCGGGAAGGACCCGTCTCTCGCACCACCAGAACCGTCTCTCTCGCAAGCCTGCGGCTCGGCTTGGTTTCCCCTTACTTCTTGCCGGAATGAACGCGCAGACTCGGAAACTAGGATCCTTTGAGACAGATCTAGGCTCCCGGTGTCCATCATCGTGTCGTGATGAACCCGTTCTAATTCCTCGAGTGGAACCTCGCTAGAGTCTCTCGAGGGACGAGATACGATCGCGACCTCTTTTCCTTTCTGTTCACGAGATAACCTCCCACCAGACGACATATCGCTATCTATGTTACAACAACAACCTAGAGAGAGAAGTGGAGGGAAAGAGTGAGAAAGTACCTGGATAACGCGGAGAAGAATAGAGAGATGAGAAGCGGGCAAGTATTTATAGGGGAGAGATGGGGTGCTTCCCCGAGGCGTCATCATGATATCTACATGGGCCTACGTGGGCCTATGAACAGTATTTAGCCGCCTAAGAAATCGAAACGTCGATTCGACTTCCCGAAATAACCGGCCCCAACTCCAAGTCGAACCAATGGTTGGGGTGGAATCGGATCTAACCAAACCAAAACCGGTTTGGCTAAGATTTGATTAAACCGCCCGACAGAGCGAAAATACTTAACAGTGCCTCGCGATGCCCGATCTGATAATGTACCTTCGAGACGACCCATCTGTTCTTCCAAGCCATTAACCTTCTAAATTCATCAAGTTCAACAGGACGTTTATCTCGATGAACTGGGGGGACTTACTGTAGAGGGTGAATTCGACATCCCTCATGGCCCGAAGAACAGACGGACCGGCCCACTCAGGACGAAACGATGGCTCGGCGTGATGGCTCAAAACGCGTGTCTCTCGGCGTAACGTGGGAGAGCTTTCGGTCGACTCCTCGGCTAAGCATCCCCGACTTAACGGCCTCTCGAGACAGCATGGGCTTCTCGGCCCAGCGAGTTAGAAGCCCACGAAGACGATGCAAACTAGGTCATGGGAGAGCACGAGGTCAACTATATAAAGGGAAGGAGATGCGACGAGATAAGGATCCGAAATCACTGATACACACTGGGCGGCTAGATTAGGGTTTTACCTTTGTTATCTCGCCTTGTCGTATCTCTCCGGTCAAGCCTTCAAGGCTCTGGTACCTTTCTTTTCACGCATCTCCTTTTCTTGTAACCGACGAAACGTTCCTCCGACCATTAATAAGACGTCTTTGCCTAAACCCACTTCTAAAATCGAACGTTCTCTCGTTCTATACCGTTTTCCAATCAAACAACCTCTTGAACTAATAAATCTAGGCCAGACATAAGAACCTCTTCGACTTTGAAATCATCAGAATATTTGGAAATATCCGCCCTATCTTACATGAGGCATGATTCAACCATATATCAATCGTAAATATTTTTAAAACTTGTACACCATGAGTTAAAGAGTGTACACCACGTGTTCAACAGTGTACACCATGCATTCTTATGTGCTACACCATGATAATATGGAATAGAAAATGACAATTTACAAGAACAACATACACAAAACGAGTAGGGAATGAAATGTATCCTCGTCGTATTTCATAGCTTTTTTCAGATGTCAATGTTTCCACAATGAATTTTTCGGCTACACTGGGCAGTACATCTTCGCAAGGGGCCGTGTTCAACACATTTGGATAAAACTTGTTGTTTGACATCACGTAATCCATGGTAGACTTAACCACTGAATCAACCTGCAAAACATTCAGAATTGTGTTCTAAGTAAAACTTTATTTGATTATTAACAAACACTTTTACAAAAGAAAAATTGTAACCTGTTTTCCCACGATTTTGAGCGGTCAAATTCTATAAAGTTATCATACAACATAGTGTGATCATTTTTAAGCGTATATTTATGTTACTTCCACTATGACACTAATATGCATCATCCACGTTCTTCTGTACATTGGAGGGACGGATGTCATTGGTTTTTTTACCTTCAGCGTTGTTGTGGTTTTAGAATATGGCTATGGCTCTTTTCCTTGGGGTGTACATATGTGTAAAATTCATCCCTTAATGCTGAGAACTGCCCCTTGAGCTCAAATTCGAGCCACACCTTTAATTGTCATATTATATCGCCCATTCTTTTTCTTCAGTCTGCCTTGCTTGTCTTGATTTGGGTTGGTTGTACACCAAGTTTTCGTTAAACCTAAATGTGCTTGGTTTTTCATTCTATGTGTGAAGTTGACGTCGTCGAGGTTGAACACAACTACTAGTTTTCTCATTGAATTTTTTGTCCACGTCGAGGTTGTTTGTAACAGAGCTGTTCGACAGGTGTGGCTACCTTCTTTGAAGTGTTGTGGAGAGTTCGAACCGATGCATTCCCACCACTATAATCTGAAATAGTAAAATTGTGGACTTGCCGCATTAGTGCAGCCAATTGGGAAACTTTTGCATCCTCCATTTCTTTCTCCCAGTTTGGATTATTAACATCATCGAGAATAGAAAAGTTAACAGCAACCCAGTTCTGTTAGAACAGAAAGAATGTTATTTATATGTTACTGTCAGGTTTCGTTCTACGGAAAAATAAAATACAAATTAAGTTAAAATACAAATTTTTTACCTCTTCATTAGCTTCAACTTTAAATATGTTTTAAAGATTCAAAAGAGTAATTGTTGAATTACAACTTTCGTGTTCTTGCAAGAAGGTAGATGTGTTTTGAGAGCTTGCCTATTAGCATACTTTATGCTTATACTTTTATAGTTTTAGTTACTTTCTGTATCTAGTGTAATTTAACTTAAGAGGTGGAATATATGGGACGAAATTGCCCCTTGTTGGAAGAAGAGTTGTAAGTAAAAAGGTGACAGCTTGATCTGGTTCTAAATTTTAGTTAGGTCTTTTCTTTGTAATTAATTTCTGGTAGATTTATGGAGTTTGGGGTTCTCTAACCACTATTGGATTGCTTGTTAGTAAAATTGATTTGAGGGTTGTTATTTAATTAAGACACATCTAAGAAAAGTGGAGACGTAGACGTGAATTAAATGCTCGGTCTCTCCCTTTATTTTTGGCTACGGTCGGAAGCTACATGGTCATAGTCTTCGTGGAAAGAAAGTGATTAGGGCCAGTATTCATGTGGTTGGTAGAAAGGTCACTGTCAATGTTCATGTGGTTGGCATAGTTCATATGGTGAGGGGCTTTGTAGAGAGTAGAAAGATGAAGATCAGTGTTTATGTGGTTAGACCAAAGTTCATGTGGTCAGGGGTTTTGTGGAGAGTAGGAAGATGAAGATCAGTTTTCATATGTGTGGCTAGGTGTGGTGCGGTCAGCGAGAAAACCAGACCTTCATTCCGATTTGCGGTATGTGTTGAGTATAATAGTTCGTTATCTCTTCGTCTGATCGGAATCGCAATAGAGAGAATGGAGCTTCAAGACCTGTCGAAGACCATAAAGCTTTAAGGAGATAAGGGGATTTAAGGTATATGTGTTGCCGAAAATCGTGGAATTATCGAGTGGAAGTCGTCTGTTGTGTTAACAAACATCAACCGTAACGGGAAGGGGGGATTTGCGATGGGTTAGGTCAGAAAGGTGAGTGTTAGTGGTCATGTGTATAGTGTCGTCAATATAGAGAATAGGTGGCTGGTGTTTACGTGGTTGGAGTCAGAGTTTATGAGGTCAGGGTCATCGTGAAGAGTAGAAAGGGGATTACAAAAGGTGAAAGGAAAAGACCCACCTGAGCCACCACCAAGAGATTTGTGGACAGAAGAATAAACAGAATCTACCATAGTAATCAGTTTGGGTTCGTCGTCATATAAGGCAAAATGATTCAACGAATCGTCACTCTCTTTTATTCGAAAGATCAGTCGTGTTTGCTCTCTCTTTCTACACCAAAAGTCAAAGCTTTCTCTTTTTACGGTTGGGCGATACAAGTTTTCAGATCTTAACTATCTAAAATTAAACAATGTATTTATGGATTGGAGAGTAATTTATTGTCACTGGCCAGATAATTATGGTTCATAAAAGGAAAGAAGAGGATTCGGAGAAAAAGAGATAAAGTTAGATAAGATGGTTTCACGATAAATTTTGGGGAACAAGAATAAACTAAAGAAATAAGATTTAGTTAGTGTGAGTTAGGGGTTGTTTTGGGAAATTTCCTAAGAGAAAATACATGACATACGAGAAGTACTTTAAAGTGATAATGAACAAGTGGAAAATATGTCAGAACGTAAATATTTCATCTGTTTTTGGGTTCCTGGATATTCTCAATAAGAGCAAGAATTGCTTCAAAACCAATTAGTTGTAGAACCAAAGGAAAGCCATAACATGTAGTGGTTTTGCTGTTTGACGAAATCACATTTTATGAAGGGGATCAGTCGATCTAAACCCAAAAACTAGACTATAAACCTAAACTCTATACCCTAAATCCAAGTCCTAGACCCTAAACCCAAACGGTAAATTTTAAACCCAAATTATATACCCTAAACCCAAAACCTTAACCATAAGTCCAAACGGTAAATCCTAAACCCAAACCGTAAATCCTAAACCCAAAACCTATACCCTAAACTCAAATCCTAGACCTAAAACCCAAACGGTAAACCCTAAACCCAAACCCCAAACTTAGATGCTATAGGGTTTGGGTTAAGGTTTACAGTTTGGGTTTAGGGTCTAAGACTTTGATTTAAGGTATAGGGTTTAGGTTTATAGTCTTATTTTTTAGTTTAAGGTATATAATTTGGGTTTAGGGTCTAGGATTAGGGTTTAAGGAATAGGGTTTAGGTTTACGGGTTTGGATTTGGGTTTATAATTTAGAGTATAGGGTTTAGAATTTAAGATTTAGGGTTTAGGGTTTCGCTAGCGGTGTTAACGTCGTTAAAATTAGCATATTTATTTTTTTAGCTATTTTTTATTTAATTTAATGTTTTTTAGTTGATAATCTATGTGACACTTTAATTGGCCATTAAGAGTGGAGTGAATTTAAAGGTTCACCCTAGAGGATGAACCTAAGTTTATGAAGGGGATTAGTCAATCCAAGAGAAGGTTCCGGTGGTATCAATATGAACAATTTTTTTATGAATGCCTCTCTCCCCCAAAAGATATTCGAGAAATTAGGTGATGTCCTCAACCATTTTGACGTACGAAGGTGTCACTCTAAGATGCTTGTTATCACATACCGTTAAACCGCATAAAAGGGTAATGAGAGCGAGTGGTAGCCTCTTCCATGCAGGGAGGGTTAGCTTTCCAGCATCTCAAGAAATTTTAGGTATGCAATCTCTAGATCTTCAGTTTCGAACAGTTGTTTCCACATTGTCCAGCCTGTAGAGACAACTCCGGATGAGACGATGTCACCGAGTTTGTCAATAAAAGGTTCACAGTTTAAGCATGTGATGTCTCAGAATTCACGAAGCGAGAACATAAGAGTTTTGTGGAACTAGAACATCGTGCTAGTGGCAACTGTAACAAATGAACAAACTGAGCTTCCAATATCGACTGCAATTCCCACAGACCTTAAAGTGAAGTTATAATATAGCCGATGGTAGTCGTTTTGAAATATATGTCAAACGAAGACAGGTTGGATAGCAGTTAGGTGCAAACAATCTTTCCGGAAACTCTGAGGAAGAGGCGAGAGCTTCTTCCATCTCCTCAACGGATGCTAAGGAGATTTTTTTATTCGGATTATGTGTCTGATTCTGCAATTTGGAAAGTGTAATATACAGGTTTTGAGTTTGGCATAGATGTAATTGAAGAAATTTTTTGTTTAATATATGAAAGGACAAATGTTGAACACAATATAGAACAGCCGAAACTAAAGGGTTACAAATGTAACCGGCATATAGTTATTGCATTTAAGCCTACTTAATAATAGCAAGAACGGCAATGTAATGCAAAACGACACAACTAATTATATATATTCTCGCTAGCTAAATTGTGCGTAACTGTCTAACAATTCCAAGAAAGATACCGATACGTTTGTTTCGACATTAGCTAGCTCAGATTACAGAACTACCTGCTTATCAGGGGGGAGGTTTTACTAGATGACCTTAACTACGGGTTATCCGCTTCATCGCCATTTGCTTGATGATATTACGTGTATACGCACACCAATTAGCCTAATGTGCACACTACCACAATCGAATGGTATGTCGATGTAGCACCTTATGATCGAATCCACAGAGACCAACGATTACACTTTATCTTTATGGGATCAATACTTAGCTAAAACAATATGGGGGTTTTAAGAATTGAGGGTTCCGTGAGAAACAAGATTAATTAAAGTATTCAGATAATTAAAATGCTAGCCTAGGGTGGTTTGATAGGGTGTTAAGCAAGTGTGAGCCAAACAATTATTCAAGTTCTATTAAGAGCAAGTCTAGAACTCGGATCACTCAAATAGAACAGTCCACTATCGTGGTACTGCTCCCTATGCTGATCGATCTTGATACCTAAACTCTCGTTTGGATCAAGACGCGTCAGCAAGCAATAGAGATCAAGTCCGATATGTTCACAAAACACCCTAACATCTACTTTCGCTGGTTAGGGATATGATGCTCATTCAAGTTATGTCTAGCAACCTTTAACACTTTTGATGAATAGATTAAACCTAAAATCTGGCACTAAGTGGTTAGCTTGATGCAAGCCTTAAGAACAACAGTGAATGAAGACAATCGATTTATAACTTATTTATGTCAAGCTCACGGATCTAACACCCTAACACCCTAGACTAAGCAAGCTGACTACTCAGCCACGAAACAAGAAAACACAGAGACAGAGATATAAAGCA
>NW_013617685.1:10681-11905 GCF_000695525.1 Brassica oleracea var. oleracea | reverse complement strand
AAGAATTTCAGTCAAGATTAGGTTCAAGTTAGGTGGAGTTAAGTCTACCCAGTGTTACCTGATCGACTGAGAACTTCTGGAGAATCAAGTGAGATATGTCAGGATGTTCCAGGTCCACATGTGTGTCTTTCGTCACTGCTAAGGTCACTGAATAAGATAACTAAAGCACGAGGTGGTCAGTGATCAACACGGAATAAGGTCCTAATTCCCACAAAGTTTTGACTGACTCGATCATATAAACGGACTCAAATTGACCCAAAAGAAAAACAAAAGAAAGAAACGAGTTAGTAAACGATGAAAACCCTCCCCCAGACTTACTTCACAACGTCCCTGGTGTGAAAATAAATCAGAGAGAAGGTGAAAATAAGAATAAACATTTTTTTTTTGGTTGAGATACTTACCTGAGTGGAGCGGGCACTCCATGAAAATTCTGGGTGTTCTATTGTCAGATGGTCGCCTGGAACAGCCGCTCTTTTCAGAGGGCAGGTTGTTCCATTGCTGCAACCCATAATTTTTGAAGTATCTCGGATTTTTCTGCTTTTTGACCTGAGAATCAATAAACTAAAACAAAAATAAGTAAACAAAAACAAAACGAACTTATATGTACACTTACCAGTGGGTTGCCTTCCACCAAGCACTTGGTTTAAGTCACTAGCTTGACTTTGTGATAGGGATCAATCTGGTTGAGCAGGAGGGCCTGTTCCAAAACAAGCTCCACAATCAGACATGTTCAGCTTCAAAACCCTGCTCAACAACCCTTTCACAGCAGCTTTCCCTTTCTCCTTCAGCTCATGTGTGAGAATGGCTCTGACTTTAGAGAACGGTTTGGAGGTACCCTTGCACTTAACCTCATACTCGATGGAGTTCTCATCACACTTGAGAGGTATCAAAGTCATTGTAGGATCTCCCTTGACCCTTTTCTTCTGGACTTTCTGTTTCACCCTTGAATTCCCTCTGAATTTAGTAGAATCAGTGCTAGGATCTTCATCAGAGAACAGCCTGCTCTCACCCTTATCACCATGCTCCTTCTCTGGAACAACCTTCAGCTTTTCTACATCAAACACTGAGATGCAAGAGGCGTGTGATGAGGAAGATCTGGTGGGTACAGCCTTGTAGAAAACTTTCTTGTTGATGTTGGAGAAGCAGACCTCTTGTTGGGCATATCGATGGTTGCTCCAACAGTAGCCATGAATGTCCTTCCAAATATCAAAGGCATCTCATGAT
>NW_013617685.1:6082-10524 GCF_000695525.1 Brassica oleracea var. oleracea | reverse complement strand
CTGGTTCTGGTTCTGAATATGCCCGGCCGGAGCTTGATCCATGCTGAAGACGTGCTCTTGGTTGTTTTTCAGTAGCTGATCAACCTTGGCAGTCAGCTCATCTATTTTCTGGGTGTCGGAACTGTTCCTTTCAAGGAGCAATCATTCTCCTCTTTCTTATTAGCTGAGCTAGCAGCCATGTTCTCAATCAGCTTAAACGCTCCATCAGTGGTTTGAGTCATGAAGTCTCCATTGCTCGCAGAGTTTAGAGCACCTTGGTATTTCCAGTCCACTCCATCATAGAAAATGTCAAGGAGGTAATCATCATCAAATCCATGGTGAGGTCATTCTCTGCGATAGTGATTGAAGCGCTCCCATGCGTCGCGGAAAGGGTCATCAGTGAGCTGTCTGAAGGAGGTGATCTTGTTCCTCAATGCAGCTATTCTCGCCTTAGAGTAGAAATGGCTGAGGAACACTGATCGGATCTGTTCCCATGAAGTGAGAGAGCCGGTAGGGAGAGAGTTCAGCCACCGTGCAGCTTTTCCATCAAGAGAGAATGGGAATAACATGCACCTGATGTAATCTGGTGGAACACTATTCGCGCGAGTGAAACTGCAGACTTTTTCGAAGATCTCAATATGCTCCATTGGAATTTCTGTAGAGAGACCAGAGAACACCTTTCTATGTACTATACCGATCAAAGCAGGCTTGATCTCGAAGTCCTGCCTGGTGCAGGGTGGAGGAACAATGGCAGAGCGCGTAGTAGGGATGTTACGCGGAAGGTTTCACTCCCCGATCGGAACTATCTGTGCCTGTTGTTCCTGCCGCGCGAGAGCAGCCTGTTCAGCAGCATCCTGCTGAGCTTGGATGTTCTGCTACATTTGAATCATCTGCTGTTGCATCAGTAGCATTGCTGCAGCGAGATCATCTTGATGGCCTTGATCACGCATGTTGGTGTTGTTTGGCCTTTGCTGTTGTCGATTTGTTCTTTCTAACCTTGCTAGCTCCTGGTTGGTAAGTGTAACCAATTCTCCTTGTGCGTTTCTCCGAGTATGTCTACTGATCATGCACCTGGAGCATTAGTTACAACAAAAAAAGATAGAGAAAGTTAGAGGTCTTAGACTAAATAAATCACCGAAAAATAAAGGTAAAGGATGGTCCCCGGCAACGGCGCCAAATTGATATTACGTGTATACGCACACCAATTAGCCTAATGTGCACACTACCACAATCGAATGGTATGTCGATGTAGCACCTTAGGATCGAATCCACAGAGACCAACGATTACACTTTATCTTTATGGGATCAATACTTAGCTAAAACAATATGGGGGTTTTAAGAATTGAGGGTTCCGTGAGAAACAAGATTAATTAAAGTATTCAGATAATTAAAATGCTAGCCTAGGGTGGTTTGATCGGGTGTTAAGCAAGTGTGAGCCAAATAATTATTCAAGACACATGCATTAATGAACAATTCTCGCCTTTCTCATAGCAAGAAACAAAGTTCAATTAGAATGTTCTTAGGATGAGGATTAGCTATGGCTTTTATCAATCAATCCTAGGGGAAGTTCTAGGTAGCTAATCTAGACACATGCATTAATGAACAATTCTAAAGATGATTATCACAACTCAGCATTCTATAGTTGGGGCTAATCCCTCCTAACCTATTTGAACCCTAAAATCTAACAAGAGAACTACTCAGACATGGCTAAGCAATTCATAACAATAATTAAGTATAAAACCTTCATAGAATAAATAAGATAAATATCAATGGAGTTCCAATCACAAATTATAACTTTGGATCTTCTCTCCTTTCTATCAATAGAACAATAAAACACAAAGAAGGCACACTTTGCCTCTAACATGGCGGCAAAGCTTATATAATTAGAGTAAAACTCGTGAGGGGCAATCTTGTAAAATAGTAAAATCTTGGGCTTCAAGTCGGCTGTGACCAAACAGGATTCTGCGCGCTTCGCTATCGATCGACACCATGACTTGAGTATCGATCGACTCTAGCTCTCCAATATCGACCGATTGTCGATCTCGATGGTCATTTCGGGTGTTTGCTCCAAATATCTCCAAAATGCTCCAAAATCATCACTTATCTCTAAAACATTCCTGATATTATAAATACAATAAATAGACTCTATAATAATATAAATATTAGTAAAAACACCTATAAACTATGGATGAAAACGGGTCAAATCCATAGTCTATCAACTCCCCTAGACTTACCATTTTGCTTGTCCTCAAGCAAAACAAACAGGCAGTCTCTCTGAAAGAGGTTTAAAAAGAGCAGGGACTCACATGATTTAAAACTTAGAATCATCACCTCTACAATATTGCAATCCACATCGAAGAAATCCTAATCACAAAAGCACATCATATCATATCCTAGCTTAGCAACCAAATTCATCTAGCCAACAACTTATCATAATCTTGTCTTTCATTCCCCTCTACCAACCTCATTTCTTAGCATAAAATAAAAGTGAAGGCTTTACCTTGGGAGTATCGATCACAGGATTCAAGGATTCTCAAACAAGTATTTGGACCTGCAGGTAAACATTAGTTCATATCCTCTCTCTCTACTAATTTTCTCTCTTGGTTAAAAATCTGCTTATATGCAAGATCATTAACCAAGATTGGACAGACTTCCATGAATCAAGCCTTAATGGTGTTTGCCACCAAGTCTTGTTCATTTTTGACCTATACCCTAGGATTATTTGTGAAGCAAGCCTTAATGGTTGTAGCCACCAAGTCCTGTTCTAATCATTTACCTATGAAATTCTTATGAAGCAAGCTTTAATGGTTGTAGCCACCAAGTCCTGTTCGAATTCCTTCCTAATAAATCTCTAATATAATAATACATAAAAAAATTTCATTTTTTTTAAATAAAATTTCAAAAATAGAGAGAGAAAGGGTGATAAATCTATATACACAAGGCTTTACCTTCCAGACTTGTTTGAAGAATCCGTTCCCATGTACATGTATACCAAGCCCCAAGACAAGCAGTTGTGTCAGGTTTAGTGTTGAAGGTCAGCTTTGGTTCCTTCAAAACAATCTTAGCAAGAGTGGATAGTTGACAGGTTGATCCACTTTAGTATCTTTAGTACTATCTGCAATCAACAAGTTTAGAATGGTGCTAAAGAGTGGTTAGATATCTAGCTAAATCTATAAGTTCATAATCCCTTTCTTGACTCAATAATAACTTAATTTGAAAACATTTTTAATAAAACTAATAAGTAAATAAATATTAGTACTCCTCGAGCACCGCGGCGTTGGCTGGTGCGTTGGCCGCGGATATGTTTGCTGCGGGAGTGTGGAGATCAGTGCCGCTGCCTCCGTTGAGAGGAGTCTTCATGTTATCCGTGTCGTCAGTTGACATGTCTGGTTGAGCGCGATGTGGTCGAGAGTTAGATTGATCTGTGCCCCCCCCCCCTTCCTTCTAGCGCCAAACTGTGGGAACCGAAATTCGCACTGTCGGTTTCCGTTTAAATAAGGAAACTAGGAAAAACCCTAATTTCCCAGAGGTCCTGGATATCTGCTAATACCACACGCGAAGCAAATCAGAACACGATAATGACAAAGATAAAGTATAAAAATCGTAAGAAGAGAGCAAATAGAAGTCTTATTCCGAATCTGCGTTTGAGCGTTTACAACAAGGTAAGTGCCTGGGCTCTGAGAGCTGTCGGCGAGATTCCTAGTTCTACCAACCCTAAGACGGCTAAACCTAGTTGAGTCGCAGCTCGAATAACAAAAACGGAAAATTGCCTAAAATTGCTCTAAGTGCTAAGTTTGCTCTCAGAAAAGTCCTCTTTATGCCTCTTGCCTAGGACCCCTTATATACTGGCTCCAAAGAAGGTTTACGCTTTTCTTCTTCTGCCCTTAAGCCGCCATAGCATAAAAATGGAGATATTCCATTTTGTCCGATCTTCGTAATTATCTTCCAAATTTCGTATTTATCCGTGGAAACTTGACATTTATCTTCCCTTGCGAACCAAGCGTAAACCGACATGCGGTTTAAGGGCTGTTGGTTAAGAAATCGTAAGTCGGGCCTCGAGTCATGTCTTAGGTCCCTTTGGGGCGTCTTCCGACTCGAAGCGTTTATTACGGCTTCTTTCGATAAATAATGAACTTTCCGCGTTTCTAACGGTATAGTTTGATTGATAACTTAGAAATGGCAGGGAATTTGAGATGGGTTCGCTACGGTATTCGGGAGATAGCATCGAAGGGTAGACAAGAATGCATGAACTGATGTCGTATCGACGTTTCGGAAGAGCTTTGTCGCTACGTAGCGACCAAACTTTGGTTCGAGCTCGGTAGCTAAGTAGCGACCGAGCGGAATGGGCGTTTGGTCGCTACGTAGCGACTGAGCTTTGGCTCGAACTCGGTCGCTACGTAGCGACCGAGCGGAGCACGCGTTTGGTCGATGCGTAACGATCCTTCTCGAGCTCTTGTCCGATG
>NW_013617685.1:5199-5991 GCF_000695525.1 Brassica oleracea var. oleracea | reverse complement strand
CACTGTCATTCGCTGTTGTGCCTCAAGAACCCTATCGAGCATCTCTTCAATCTTGCTCTCTTGAGTAGGCGGCGGTTGCTTCTGGTAGTAGGAACTTCCAAATTTTCTGTTGTTGTTGTAGCTGTTGTTGTAGGGTTTCTGGTACTGCGAGTTTTGGTTGAAGTTACTCATATTTCCATAAGAGTTTCTGTTTCCACCCTGGTTTCCTTGGAATCCAACTCCAACAATGTAGTTTACTTCTTCTTCCTCTGTTCTACCCTCTACAGCTTCTGCATCTTCAACAAAGCTAACCTGCTTCTTGAGAAGCTTGTGAACATAGTCCAGTTTTGCCTTTTCCTCATCCATCTGATCATTCCCAAGGATGGTGGCAGATCTCTTCCTCTCAAAATCAGTGTTCTTGGTTCTGTTGTTGGATGCTAGGTTTTCAATTACTTTAACTGCCTCCTCTGGATTCCTGGTGTTGAAGTTTCTATTACTGGAAGCAACAAGAACCATCTGGTACTGCACCGCGATGCCTCTGTAGAAAGTACTGAGTAGCTGTACTTCATTGAATTTGTGGTGTGGACAGTCTCTCTTGTAGGACTTGAATCTGATCCAAGAGCCTCTGAATGATGCTGCAGGCTCTTGAGTGAATGTGGCAATCTTGCTCCTCAAGTCTTCAGCACATGCCTCATCAAAGAAATTGCATAAGAATGCATTCTTGATTTCGCTCCAGGATTTAAGAGATCCTGGTTGTAACTGCTTGAGCCAATGCAGAGCTTCTCCAGCAAGTGAATATCTGAAAAGCTTGCA
>NW_013617685.1:1274-5164 GCF_000695525.1 Brassica oleracea var. oleracea | reverse complement strand
AGATCCTCGAACCTCTCCAGATGGTCCATAGGATGCTCGTGGGATAGTCCATGGTAGGGCAACTGTCCCACAAGTGTGTAGTACTACGCTTTCAGGTCGAAATCCCTCTCAATGGTAGGAGGAAAGATCGCTGATCTGTTGGTGTAGTAGCGATCTGGATGGTTGTAGTCAGCCAACGTCCTGGGTTTCGCAGCCTCATCTACAGGTAAGGTAGTACCTGTAGTAGTAGCATCAGGCTCAGGGATTGCAGTCCCCTGAGCATATATTCTCTGACCTGCTGCATTACGCAGATGACCCTCCTGGTCATGCAGGTCTCCATTGTTGTCCCGAACAAGTATCAAAGGTGCAACCATTGCTCGCGGTTAAGTATCGATCAATGTCCGAAATGGAATGTCGATCGATGTCGGGTGAAGGTTATCGGTCGACGGAAGGTCTATGTTGTCGATCGATAGGGGTGAGCGAGAATCTGTCGACGGAACTGGTGTCTGGGTCGACGATGGTTGAGCAGAGTCGAGCGACACGGAAGTGTTTTTGTCAGTCGATAGGGAGTGCGCTTCCTTATGGATCGTGCGTTCCAAACTTGAAGGATCTGGTGAGAATATCAGTTGGAATTCCTTGTTGCTTCTGGTACTGCTGGGCATGTACCTGAAAATCCAAGAAAAAAATTTTTGTCAGAATACTTAACAAAAATTAGAAAACATGCGATCAAAGCTCCCTGGCAACGGCGCCAAATTTAATACCACTCAAATTACCCTAAGGAGTGATTTATACTCTCTCAAATAAGAGGTCGAGTTGTAGTACTTAGGGGATCGAATTCACAGGGAGCTAGGGAACCTAGAGATTCTAATATGATTTGTTAAGCAAGATGTTTTTAAGAGTTTTGAAAGTAATTGCAGTTTGATATTGAACAAATATTTGTTCAACACCAAGTTTTGGGGTTTTGGTGCTTAAAAAGGATATAGTTAGACTTAGGGTTTTTATTCAAGAATGTTGGAATTATAATCCTATAGATGCCTAATTAGTTGCATGCATGATAATGTAAAGCTCAACTATTTGATCAACAAGTCTTTCGGCGTTTGCGAGCATTGACTTGTTGACTATTAACTTGATCTATGATCTCAACTCTCGTTATATTGATCTATAGAAAGTGTCGATCGATAGTCCAATGGGCGTATCGATCGATCGTGCAGTCCTTTTCCAAGAGGAATGGTGTAAGAGTTTATCTTCCTCATCAAGGATGGCTCTGTACTCAATGGCTCGTTCCTCCTTATAGTCTTCATCATACTCGTCTGTATGCATACTCTGTCTGGTGTAAGCGTCAATAGTGGGGTTGTAGTAGTCATTCTCCCACTCATCTGGATTTCTGTCGACTGATTCTTCATGTGGTATGTCGGTCGATATCTGGTTACAACTATAGATCCATGCTACTGTGTGAGTCTCGATCGATTCTGAATATTCAGTTTCGTACTCATATCTACAGTGGCAAGCTGCAATGATACTTGGATCATTGATTCTTCTGGAGATCGTCTGTGGCTTCTTGACTGGGATAAGGTCGTAGTGGGCATTAGGATCGATGAGTGTTAGACACAGCTGGTTGGTTTGCAAGTTGCACACTGCTCCCACGGTTGACAAGAAAGCTCTCCCAAGTAGTAGAGAAGAGTTCCAGTTTAACTTGATGTCCAAGACATGGAAATCAACTGGAACTAGGACATTACCAATCTGCACCTTTAGGTCTCTCACAATTCCTCTTGAACTCTTCTGGGAACAATCCATAAAAGTTAACAATTCCTGCGAAGGCTCCACCAGCAGACCCAGATGGTCTGCCATAACCCTAGGTAGAATGCTGACTGATGCTTCTGTGTCGCACAAAGCATGTTGGAATTCAATACCCTGCACTGTGCATGGTATTGCAAATTGCCCAGGATCACTCTTCTTCTTCAATGTAATCCTTCTCATCATCTTTTTTCTGGCTTCACAGAACATTCTCCTAATGTCTTCCTCTTTTTCTCTGGTTTCTCTGAAGAACATCCACAATATGTGGCTGTAATAAGCTTCTTCGAATGGCTTATGTACAGGAATTCTGAAGACTCTCTTTTGGAAAATTTCCTTTTCCTTTTCATTAGCCCCCCTCTTCAGATGTTTCGCCACTTTTTCCTTTCTTCTCCTTAGGGTTCTTCCAGTAGAAACCCTATCCTCTTCCATAGGATCATCTCCATCATCTGAAGGGGTCCTGACAGGGTTCGTTGGTTATTCTGAAGGTTTAGGTTTGGGCCTTAGTGCGTTAAGTCGTGCCACATCTATCTTCGGCATTTGCACTGGGTAGGTGATAGGGGCTCGTCGATCGATAGGAGGTGATGGGTATCGATCGATATTAGCTTCTGAGTGTCGATCGACGTTGCTGTTAGTATGCCGATTGATTCGGACATTGTCAGGGCGGATGTGGGTGTTTTGCTGTGAACTCCTCGTGAGTTAGAATCTTCACGGCATTGCAAGACGCGGTTGATTCCGTAGGTGTTTTCGATCGATGCTCTGGTACTTCTGTCGATCTATTCTGATTGGTGTATGTCGAGCGATGCTCGGTGGTTGGTGTCGATCGACACCAATGTAACCCGCCGAAACTCATCAAACTTTCTACCTTGAAATCGCCTTCTTGCAGCTTTTCTTCCTTCACCACTTGCCAAAAGTCATCCTTAATAATGGCATTCACATGGTGCTTCATCACATCATCTCCTACTCCTCTTGTTGAAGCTTCCTGCCTTCTAATAGCATCTCCTGTCTGCACAACCTGTATCTCCATCTTCTTCACATGAGAGCTCAAAGTCTCAAACTTTGTGTTCAGGTTGGTGTAGACAGAATCTATCTTCCCATTGAAGTCCACTGTCATTCGCTGTTGTGCCTCAAGAACCCTATCGAGCATCTCTTCAATCTAGCTCTCTTGAGTAGGCGGCGGTTGCTTCTGGTAGTATGAACTTCCAAAATTCATGTTGTTGCTATAGCTGTTGTTGTAGGGTTTCTGGTACTGTGAGTTTTGGTTGAAGTTACTCCTATTTCCATAGGAGTTTCTGTTTCCACCCTGGTTTCCTTGGAATCCAGCTCCACCAATGTAGTTTACTTCTTTTTCCTCTGTTCTACCCTCTACAGCTTCTGCATCTTCTACAAAGCTAACCTGCTTCTTGAGAAGCTTGTGACCACAGTCCAGTTTTGACTTCACCTCATCAATCTGATCATTCCCAAAGATGGTGGCAGATTTCTTCCTCTCAAAATCAGTGTTCTTGGTGTTGTTGTTGGATGCTAGGTGTTCAATTAATTTGACTGCCTCCTCTGGATTCCTGGTGTTGTAGTTTCCATTGCTGGAAGCATCAAGAGTCATCTAGTACTGCACCGCGATGCCTCTGTAGAAAGTACTGAGTAGCTGTACTTCATTGAATCCATGGTGTGGACAGTCTCTCTGGTAAGACTTGAATCTGATCTAAGAGCCTCTGAATGATTCTGCAGGCTCCTGAGTGAATGTGGCAATCTTGCTCCTCAAGTCTTCAGCACGTGCCTTATCAAAGAAATTTCATAAGAATGCATTCTTGATTTCGCTCCAGGGTTTAAGAGATTCTGGTTGTAACTGCTTGAGCCAATGTAGAGCTTCTCCAGCAAGTGAATATCTGAAAAGCTTGCATAATAGGTAGTCTTCAGAAACTCCCTTGACTCTAATAGCAGAAATCAGATCCTCGAACCTCTCCAGATGGTCCATAGGATGCTCGTGGGATAGTCCATGGTAGGCCAACTGTCCCACAAGTGTGTAGTGCTGCGCTTTCAGCTCGAAATCCCTCTCAATGGTAGGAGGAAGGATCGCTGATCTGTTGGTGTAGTAGCGATCTGGACGGTTGTAGTCAAACAAT
>NW_013617685.1:0-1168 GCF_000695525.1 Brassica oleracea var. oleracea | reverse complement strand
ATGACCCTCCTGGTCATGCAGGTCTCCATTGTTGTCCCGAACAAGTATCAAAGGCGCAACCATTTCTCGCGGTTCAGTATCGATCAATGTCCTAGATGGAATGTCGATCGATGTTGGGTGAAGGTTTTCGATCGACGGAAGGTCTATCTTGTTGATCGATAGGGGTGAACGAGAATCTGTCGACGGAACTGGTGTCTGGGTCGACGGTGGTTGAGCAGAGTCGAGCGACACGGAAGTGTTGTTGTCAGTCGATAGGGAGCGTGCTTCCTTACGGATCGTGCGTTCCAAACTTGCAGGATCTGGTGAGAATATGAGTTGGGATTCCTTGTTGCTTCTGGTACTGCTGGGCATGTACCTGAAAATCCAAGAAATTTTTTTTTTATGTATGAATACTTAACAAAAATTAGAAAATAAGCGATCAAAGCTCACCAGCAACGGCGCCAAAGGAGTGATTTATACTGTCGAGTTGTAGTACTTTGGGATCGAATTCACAGAGAGCTAGGGAACCTAGAGATTCTAATATGATTTGTTAAACAAGATGTTTTTAAGTGTTTTGAAAGTAATTGCAGTTTTATATTGAAAAACTATTTGTTCAATAGCAAGTTTTGGGGTTTTGGTGCTTAGAAAGGAAATAGCTAAACTTATGGTTTTTATTCAGGAAAGTTGGAATTATAAACCTATAGATGCCTAATGAGTTGCATGCATGATAATGTAAAGATCAACTATTTGATCAACAAGTCTTTCGGCCTTTGCGAGCATTGACTTGTTGGCTATTAACTAGATCTATGATCTCAACTCTCGTTATATTGATCTATAGAAAGTGTCGATCGATATTCCAATGGGCGTATCGATCGATACACCTTTTGCACCGTCGATCGATTATTCAAGTTTGATATCGATCAATGCGCTCTAGTCAAGCTTTATGCGCAGGTTGAATAAATGCTTACTAAGCTCACTAGATCAGCTCTCGCCTTGCTCATAGCAAGAAACAAAGTTCAATTAGAATGTTTTCAGGATGACGATTAGCTATGGCTTTTATCAATCAATCCTAGGGAAAGTTCTAGGTAGCTAATCTAGACACAGGCATTAATGAACAATTTTAAAGATGATTATCACAACTCAGCATTCTATAGTTGGGGCTAATCTCTCCTAACCTATTTAAACCCTA
>NW_013617684.1:22956-26467 GCF_000695525.1 Brassica oleracea var. oleracea | reverse complement strand
ATGCAAGAATAAGAAGTTAAAAACATGTAAATTCACAAGATATCAGATGGTGAAGCAGGGATCTAAAAGATGTGTTTTTTCGCTACTGCTAGGTGTTATGTTCTTAGAGGGTGAAAGTGAAACCATATGTTCTCTTCTGTCTTCGGTTGATGTTGAATCCTTCATGGAGATTGTAGAAGAAGATAAGTATGTCTTCCTCTTCTCTTTCATTTGTTCAAACGTGTTTTGAAATGTGACAGTCCAGAAGGAGAAGCTTTGTTACTAGTTTTGGAGTGAGCTTAACTAATAATTGGTCTCATCAACAAATATTCATTTTCTCCTAAATCTTTTTTAAATGTCTTAATCAATAACATTGTTATTTTATAAAGGGAAAATTGTTATTTTAGACCAAAAAAACACATACATTGTCTTAATCCCGTATATATTATTTGAAGATCGTTTTAAAAGATATAACCTTCAAATTTGTAATAATTAAATTTTAAACTTACTTAGCTGTCATCACCTTACATCTTTTTAATGTTTAGGTGACAGTCTAAAAATAAATTTGGACAAACCTTATACTAACATTTTTTCTCTAGCAAAATTTATTAGAGGTTTCTGCAAATATGACTCAAAACTTTGAACTCAAACACAAAACTAATCCATATTTTTTTGGAACTTTGACCTGCCTCTTTCACCCTCAAAGTTCAGATTATTCAAGAAAATGTCATCACTTTTTTTTTTTCTTTTTTTTTTCAAAATACATATTTTACTCTATCACCCTCATCTTCTTCAAGTACTCACAATATTGACATTGCCATCAATACACCAACCACCATGAACAACCAATTTGAAGCTCTTAATGCACCTAAAATCGATTCACACTCTCTCTTTCTCAATTCTTATGAACTAAAAACAACATCTCTTCCCCTTTCTCTCCATATTCTTCCAAAAAAATCCAAGATTTTGATTCTACAAATTTTATGGTTCATAGAGCCATTGAAGCTTACACTTCTTGGTGGTTCACTTTTGTTTGAGATTCTGGGAGCTTGGAGAAGACTTATGTGTGCTAAACAAGTTATCTCACTCGTTGAAACTATGAAATCAGTTTTTTTTTCCCAGATATGTTCGTCCTGACGACTTACATAAGTCGTCTGGCTGTAGACGACTTACATGGAAATCTTCTGGTCAATGCAGAAGTTAGTTTTGCAATTGACTTTTAAATGTGTTTTTATAGACGACTTACATGGAAGTCGTCCATCTTTGTTTGTTAAAAAAAAAATCGAGACGACTTCCATGTAAGTCGTCTAGGGTAAACAGGTTAGTTTTACATTTGACCGGATTGTGTCAGAAATTTGACTTTTCATGGACGACTTACGTGTTCAGTAAAAAAAAAACAATATTTTGTTATACGACTTACATGGAAGTCGTCTCAAGTTAGTTTTGCAAATGAAAAATAAAACAAAAAAAATTATTTTTTTCTAGACGACTTACACGGAAGTCGCCCCTCCGACGACTTACATTAAAATCGTCCATGATTTTGTTCTGAGATTCTAGTCAAACCTTTCTTATCTTGAAAAAAATAAAATAAAAAAATTTCAAAAAAATTTCAAAAAAAAATAAAATTTATAAAAAAGTTCGAATTTGAAAACATATAATCTGAAACTATAAAAAAATTATTTTTTTTTATTTTTTTTGTATTTATATATCTAAAGTATTATGGTCATTTTACCTATTAAATGGAACATTTTGATTATTTTCCTTCTTAGGGTCTATTTTTGTGATAAAAACTTGAAAAATGATCTATTCAGGAGAATTGCCCTTAATACATTTTACTTTGTTATTAATTTTTAGTACTTATGAATATATATCGAGTTAGGTACAATAAAACCTCTTTCAAAATATGTTTTTTCTTTAATGTATACATTTTGCATATAATACATTTTTAAAATTTATTTATTTATATTATAGAAAATATATATGTTTAAGATAATTAATATTTACATGTTGTGTTTAGAAATATACTTTAACATGTATCATTTTAGTATTTACAGGATTTATAAGTAAAAACAGTATTTTGTTTAAATAATATAGCCTATTATTTTAGTAAATTTTATATATAGTAGCATCTATCATTTTATTTTAGTAAATTTTATTGATATAGGATATCTTTTTGGATGTTATGATATTAAGTTTTATTTTTTTAATTAAGATTGAGAAATGGCCTTAGATAGCACTAAACCAAGTTTTTCTTCCAAATAGAGACTTCAAGACCCAACTTGACAGAAATGTTTCATTTAATGATAACTAATCACCATGGTACCCCCAATGTTAATTTAACCTAAATTATTAAATAATAAAATGGAAAACATTTTGAAAAAAAATTTCGTAAGTTTTCGGCGACGAAGTTGTGCCGTTGTATTGATGTACGTCGTCTCCGTCGTCGTCTGCGTATTGTCTCCGCTTCGTCTCCGTCGTCGTCTCCGCATCACCTCCGTCGTCGTCTGCGCATCGCCTCCGTCTTCGTTTGCGCATCGCCTCCGTCGTCGTCTGCGCATCGCCTCCGTCGTCGTCTGCGCATCGCCTCCGCATCATCTCTGATCAGTCCTCATCTGCGCATCGCCTCTGCATTGTCTCCGATCCGTTTTCGTCACTACAAGCTCGCCTTCTACGATGATGTCGTCTCCAAGGTCTTTTCATTTTTTTTTGATGCTGCTAAATCTCAATATGTGATTTATCTCTGCTCAAATCACTCATGTGTGGGGTTTCTTCTCACTAGTATTGCAATCTGTTTAATTTGATTGTTGAGAATCATCATATTATTGCTTGCATTGTATTGAATTTCAATGGTAAAAACTCAGAAGTCTTCAGTTTTGGATTCATTTATGATGTTTTTTTTCTTCAAACGGCTATTCTATTACTCAAGCTTGAGGTGGTGATTCATTTATCATGTTTAATGAGGAGGATTGGTATTACTTCATCTTAACACAGTCATTCGCATCTCTGTTTTTCTGAAATAATTAGATCAATATATGATTCAGTCATTGTTACTCTTTCTATAGTTACTTGATATTACGTGTATACGCACACCAATTAACCTAATGTGCACACTACCACAATCGAATGGTATGTCGATGTAGCATTTTAGGATCGAATCCACAGAGACCAACGATTACACTTTATCTTTATGGGATCAATAATTAGCTAAAACAATGATGGGGTTTTGAGATTAAGGTTTCGTAACAGCAAGTAATAAGATTAATTAAAGCTTTCAGATGATTAAAATGCTAGCCTAGGGTGGTTTGGTCGGGTGTTAAACAAGTGTGAGCCAAATAATTATTCAAGTTCGATTAAAGACCAGTCTAGAACTCGAATCACTTAAGATAGATCAGCCCACTGTCATGGTGCTTCACCTTTTGTCAATATCTCAGTACCTAAACTGTCGTTTGGACTGAGATGTGATGACAAACATTAAAATCAAGTCTGATCTGTTCACAAAACACCCTAACATCTACTTTCGCTGGTTAGGGAT
>NW_013617684.1:21060-22715 GCF_000695525.1 Brassica oleracea var. oleracea | reverse complement strand
CAGGGGGTTCTTCTCTAAATCGAGAGAGATGGTCTTCTCCCTTTACAAATTAGCAAAATCTCAACTCTCAAACTCTAAGGTCTGATTTCTTGTGTAAAAAGTAGCGTAGGATAGTCAGGAGAAACAGAAAAAGAAGATATATCAAAGCCACAGGCGGCTGGGAGAGAAAATAGAGAGATTAGGGCAAATCCCGATATAGGTTGTAGTTTCCTTAAAAATCTCTGCCGCTGGAACATGCACTCGGGTTGTTCCGCTCTATCCAGAACAGTCACTCGGGTTGCTCCGCTATCCGGAACAGTCATAAAGACTGTTCTGCGTGAAAATCACCAAATTGCATTGTTTTCTGCCTCTTTTGTTCCAGCTCGTGCATCTCCCATCCAATGCAACTCCAGGCCTGTAATGACTCGAAAAGGACTAGGAAGACTCGATAAAGACTTGAAAACCAATTGAAAAGCATATATACAAGATGTATAAAACACCATATATCAATTTCCCCAGACTTAGATCCTTGTTTGTCCTCAAACAATGTCAAGTATCAAGAACAGGGAGAAGGTTTGAAAGTGTGGGAACTCTCCTATTCTCAGCAACCATACTTTAACCACGAATCTCTGAACCATACAAGCAGTAAAACTAGGACAACACACCCCTACCGGAACCCCACTGACTGTTGTTCGAAAATCGGCTCCATACTCTACATCTCAAACCTGAAAAGGATATCGCGCAAACCTGCAAGAGAGGACGGATCCATTGATGTCCACAGCCTCTACTCGTTTTTATATCTGGTGCGACTGTTCTGATGACGGAACATGCAACTGATTGTTCTGCTTTCCACTTTCCTTTACACACTCTTCAATACTTGTTACCAACTTCTTGCTCGACCTTTCCAGTGGCTCCATGTTTCTTTTCTTTCTTCCCCTTCTCCATCACATTATTCTCGTTTTTTCGTATCTTTTTTTCTCTTTTTTTTTTTTTTTTGAAGACTGATATGGTGACGTGACGAAGAAGGAGGTAATACATGATCGTTCTGAGCGGTTGCTCCCTTAATCTTCTTGTTCTCCTTTCTGACAGAATTTCTGCAGCAGTAACGAGTAAGAGGCTGCGTTGATCCTTTCCTCTCCGACCTTTTTGCACATATCTGCACATATGACACTGAAAAACAAATGCATGAAGGTGGAATAAAGGCTAAGGTGCAGGGTGGGAACTAGCTAAAGATGAGCTAGCCACACAGGATCAGCAAGATGGACAAAAAGGATAAGAAGTCCTGAGTGTGTTCTCGTTTCCCTGATCTAATGCCCATAACAAGAAGAATTTCAGTCAAGATTAGGTTCAAGTTAGGTGGAGCTAAGTCTACCCAGTGTAACCTGATCGACTGAGAACTTCTAGAGAATCAAGTGAGATATGTCAGGGTGTTCCAGGTCCACATGTGTGTCTTTCGTCACTGCTAAGGTCACTGAATAAGATAACTAAAGCACGAGGTGGTCAGTGATCAACACGGAATAATGTCCTAATTCCCACAAAGTTTTGTCTGACTCGATCATAAAAAACTAACTCAAATTGACCCAAAAGAAAAACAAAAGAAAGAAACGAGTTAGCAAACGATGAAAACCCTCTCCCAGATTTACTTCACAACGTCCCTGGTGTGAAAATAAATCAGA
>NW_013617684.1:6703-20399 GCF_000695525.1 Brassica oleracea var. oleracea | reverse complement strand
GTCGGAACTGTTCCCTTTCATGGAGCAATCACTCTCCTCTTTCTTAGTAGCTGAGCTAGCAGCCACGTTCTCAATCAGCTTAAACGCTCTATCAGTGGTTTGAGCCATGAAGTCTCCATTGCTCGCAGAGTTTAGAGCACCTTGGTATTTCCAGTCCACTCCATCATAGAAAATGTCCAGGAGGTAATCATCATCAAATCCATGGTGAGGAGATTCTCTGCGATAGTCATTGAAGCGCTCCCATGCGTCGCAGAAAGGCTCATCAGTGAGCTGTCTGAAGGAGGTGATCTTGTTCCTCAATGCAGCTGTTCTCGCCTTAGAGTAGAAATGGCTGAGGAACGCTGATCGGACATGTTCCCATGAAGTGAGAGAGACGGTAGGGAGAGAGTTCAACCGCCATGCAGCTTTTCCATCAAGAGAGAATGGGAATAACATGCACCTGATGTAATCTGGTGGAACACCATTCGCGCGAGTGAAACTGCAGACTTTTTCGAAGCTCTCAATATGCTCCATTGAAATTTCTGTAGAGAGACCATAGAACACCTTTCTCAGTACTAGACCGATCAAAGCAGGCTTGATCTCGAAGTCCTGTCTGGTGCAGGGTGGAGGAACAATGGCAGAGCGCGTAGTAGGGATATTACGCGGAAGGTTTCTCTCCCCGATCGGAACAGTTTGTGCCTGTTGTTCCTGCCGCGCGAGAGCAGCCTGTTCAGCAGCATCCTGCTGAGCTTGGATGGTCTGCTGCATTTGAATCATCTGCTGTTGCATCAGTTGCATTGCTGCAGCGAGATCATCTTGATGGCCTTGATCACCCATGTTGGTGTTGTTTGGCCTTTGCTCTTGTCGATTTGTTCTTTCTAACCTTGCTAGCTCCTGGTTGGTAAGTGTAACCAATTCTCCTTGTGCTTTCTCCGAGTATGTCTACTGATCATGCACTTGGAACATTAGTTACAACGATTACAGAACTACCTGCTTATCAGGGGGGAGGTTTTACTAGATGACCTTAACTACGGGTTATCCGCTTCATCGCCATTTGCTTGATGATATTACGTGTATACGCACACCAATTAGCCTAATGTGCACACTACCACAATCGAATGGTATGTCGATGTAGCACCTTAGGATCGAATCCACAGAGACCAACGATTACACTTTATCTTTATGGGATCAATACTTAGCTAAAACAATATGGGGGTTTTAAGAATTGAGGGTTCCGTGAGAAACAAGATTAATTAAAGTATTCATATAATTAAAATGTTAGCCTACGGTGGTTTGATCGGGTGTTAAGCAAGTGTGAGCCAAACAATTATTCAAGTTCAATTAAGAGCAAGTCTAGAACTCGGATCACTCAAATAGAACAGTCCACTGTCGTGGTACTGCTCCCTATGCTGATCGATCTTGATACCTAAACTCTCGTTTGGATCAAGACGCGACAGCAAGCAATAGAGATCAAGTCCGATATGTTCACAAAACACCCTAACATCTACTTTCGCTGGTTAGGGATATGATGCTCATTCAAGTTATGTCTAGCAACTTATAACACTTTTGATGAATAGATTAAACCTAGAATCAGGCACTAAGTGGTTAGCTTGATGCAAGCCTTAAGAACAACAGTGAATGAAGACAATCGGTTTATAACTTATTTATGTCAAGCTCACGGATCTAACACCCTAACACCCTAGACTAAGCAAGCTGACTACTCAGCCATGAAGCAAGAAAACACAGAGACAGAGATATAAAGCAGCATGAAATATGACTGAAATAAAGTAATAGGGTTTTGGGGGTTCTTCTCTAAATCGAGAGAGATGGCCTTCTCCCTTTACAAAGTAGCAAAATCTCAAGTCTCCAACTCTAAGGTCTGGTTCCTTGTGTAAAAAGTAGCGTAGAATAGTCAGGAGAAACAGAAAAAGAAGATATATCAGAGCCACAGGCGGCTGGGAGAGAAAATAGAGAGATTAGGGCAAATCCCGAAATAGGTTGTAGTTTCCTTAAAAATCTCTGCTGCTGGAACATGCACTCGGGTTGTTCCGCTCTATCCAGAATAGTCACTCCGGTTGCTTCGCTATCCGGAACAGTATCAAGACTGTTCTGCGTGAAAATCACCAAATTGCATTGTTTTCTGCCTCTTTTGTTCCAGCTGGTGCATCTCCAATCCAATGCAACTCCAGACCTGTAATGACTCGAAAAGGACTAGGAAGACTCGATAAAGACTTGAAAACCAATTGAAAAGCATATATACAAGATGTATAAAACACTATATATTACTTCATCTTGAGACTATACTGGATCTTCAGTCACATATAACGATTGGTACCTAAGTTATGTGGATTTGGTTTCGGGGTTTGAAGCTAAAAATGCAATCTTTAAATTCATTTAAATGTTTATGGTTCACACTTCACACATTATAGGACTCTTTAAAGATTTAAAAATTTCTTTGCATTTTATTTGTCTACAGAAGATATCGACAACATGTATTGTTAGCTTGGTTTTTACAGTATTTTCAATCACGCCATGGGAAAGCTTTCCTCTTCAGTAAAGTGTAAGTCAATCTACCTTCAAGTTTTATTAGAGGTTTTTTGTCCTCCTGATTGAACATTGCCTTATTTCATGGTCAAAGCTGAATAGGACTAGTTATTGCTTCCTTTGGGGTTTTTGTGGACATAGACAGTGTATATGCTGGAAAGAAAGAAGATAGGATGATGATGACCAGATTTCACATTGTTGTCAATATTTACTTTGTTAAATGTGGCTCTTATGTTGGATGGAGATATGCAAGAAAAAAACATTTGTGTGGACAGAGACAGTGTATATGCTGAATAGGACTAGTTATTACTAGTATTTATTTGGGGTTTTTGTGGACATAGACAGTGTATATGCTGGGAAGAAAGAAGATAGGATGATGATGACCAGACTTCACACTGTTGTTGATATTTACTTTGTTAAATATGGCTCTTATTTTGGATGGAGATATTCAGGAAGAAAATATTTTTGTAGACAGAGACAGTGTATATACTGAATAGGACTAGTTATTGCTCGTATTCCTTTAGGGTTTTTGTGGACAGAGACAGTGTATATGCTGGGAAGAAAGAAGATAGGATGATGATGACCAGACTTCACACTGTTGTCGATACTTACTTTGTTAAATGTGGCTCTTATGTTCGATGGAGATAATCAGGAAGAAATATGTGCTTGAGCATATACCAAAACTTTTGTACATAATCAGGATAGCCTTCCTGATTTAACATCAACTTTTTTTTGGAAAGCTTTCCTGAAACTACACAAATCCTTCCTAAAATTTAAAAAACACTACACAATTTCACAAGCACAAGCACAAGCAAGAGACTATCAATGTCATTAGAAAATTCATGAGCATACCAAAGATATCAACATGCGTAAGCCAAACAAGAAGACACCAAGCAAAAAAAAATTCAAATTTGTTAACATCGAATTTTCTGGAAAGCTTTCCTGAAACTACATAAATCTTTCCAGAAATTTAAAAAACACTACACAATTTCACAAGCACAAGCACAAGCAAGAGACTAACAATGTCATTAGCAAATTCACGGGCCTACCAAAGGTATCAACATGTGTAAGCCAAACAAGAAGACACCAAGTAAAAAGTTTTTCAAATTTGTTAACATCGAATTTTCTGGAAAGCTTTCCTGAAACTACATAAATCTTTCCAGAAATTTAAAAAACACTACACAATTTCACAAGCACAAGCACAATCACAAGAATAAGCACAAGCAAGAGACTAACAATGTCATTAGAAAATTCACAAGCCTACCAAAGATATCAACATGCGTAAGCCAAACAAGAAGACATCAAGCAAAAAGTTTTTCAAATTTGTTAACATCAAATTTTCTAGAAAGCTTTCCTGAAACTACACAAATCCTTCCTGAAATTTAAAAAAAAAACACTACACAATTTCACAAGCACAAGCACAAACAAGAGACTAACAATGTAATGTCATTAGAAAATTCCCGAGCCTACCAAAGATATCAACATGCATAAGCCAAACAAGAAGACACCAAGCAAAAAGTTTTTCAAATTTATTAACTTCGAATTTTCTAGAAAGCTTTCCTGAAACTACACAAATCCTTCCTGAAAACAACTTGTTTCTTTTATTTCTGGAAACTCATCCTAAAAGTGCCACAAGTTATCCTAAACAACTTGAAAATTCTTCAATAACAACCTAAATGAAAAAAGAGTCTTCATAATTCATTACAAACTTATTAGAACATTCCATACTTGTCCAACTAAACATTCCATACATAATAGCAAACAAAGTTCAACAACAGTCTAAAGCTAAAAGTGTGACATGTTCACTTTCTGTAAACTTCCTGGAAATCTTTATCCATAAACTGGTCAAATATCTCACATCATAACTTGCTCTTTAAGTCCATCGCAGTGTCATCATTTATATTGGACATGTCTTTCAAACTCAATGACCTGCATTTTAGCATCTTGACAACAAATAGGCCACATTTGAAACAAAATTTTGTCTTTTAAACCTTCTGCTTCCTCAACTTGAAATGGAACGATTTTCTTGAAATTAATCTCTTCACCAATATGTTCCGACAAGAGGGCAGAAATCAACACTGTCAAATACCAAAAATAATGCAGAGAGTAAGACATGACTTATCATATAAGACAATAAAGACATTTGCATAAATGATAATCAATGTTTTCAAGAGTGACCAAACTTATACAAATGCTTCAATACTAGAGGTTAAGACACAATTCACAGAATCACTGAAGCAAAATAGTAACATACACATAAACTAAAGTAAGCAAAACTTATAACAGTTTATACAAGCATTAAGACCAGAGGTACTACTTTATAGAAGCAATATCGTAAGATGCACATAATCACTTTCAGCTTATAACACACAAGCTTATGATCAATGAATCATAACTCTACAACAAAAACAAACACACAAGCTGGACAATGTTCTTTGATTATCATCAAACTACAGTAACCTCAAAGCTGAATTCTATTAAAACACAGACCAAGATTCAGACATAAAACCAGACATGATCAAAACAAAACCCACAACAAGAATGAAGAAGAAGCTTACAGGAAGTGAGGGTCTTAAACAAGAGAGATTCGAGAGCGAAACATTTGGTAAAATGATCTCAGTCGTAGGCTCTGGAGTTTCATCTACTTGATCCGGATTGGCTTCACCGTGTTTGGAAGCCGTCACATCCAATGGAGTCGTGTCAGTCTATGCAAGTACAACAAAAATCAGGAAGGCAATCCTGAATATGTACAAAAACTTCCTAAATTACTTTACAACTCAGAAAATACTAAAACAAGAACGATAATATACGCTTTCTACAGCCTCTGATGGTGTAGATTCAAAGATATCCAGTCCTTTTGATATTTGTTGTATATTTATTAAAAGTTTTAAAATTTGAGTAATACCTTTTTTTGCTCTCTTAAAAGATTTCTGCGAGCTCGAGTAAGGGACCGTGTCTCCAAAACATTTGGTGAAATGATCTCAGTCGTAGGCTCTGGAGTTTCATCTGCTTCATCCGGATTGGCTTCACCATGTCTGGAAGCCGTCTCATCCAATGGAGTCATGTCAGTCTGTGCAAGTACAACAAAAATCAGGAAGGCAATCATGAATATGTACAAAATCTTCCTAAATTACTTGACAACTCAAAAAATGCAAAAACAAGAACGAGCATATACGTTGTCTGCCAAATTTTGAGGAGAAATATGTGTCCACATAGAGAAAAACATTCAACTTTAATTTCCAAAACAAAAGTTACCTCATTGTTTAGAATTTCATCTGAAGTAACTCTTTGTCGTTTCTCTAGTTCTGACACACAAACTTTAATCTCATTGCTGTCTTTTTCAATCAATAACAAACGAGCGTTTATGATCCTAAATTTCCCATCTTGTTTTAGAGGTACTGAATCTCCCATCTTGTTTTAGAGGTACTGAATCTCTCATCTTGTTTCTATCCTGCGTAAACAAGGGAAATTTGTTATACCATCCGATTTTCTGGAAGACTTTCCTGAACTATACAAATGCTTCCTGAAATGTTTCTAAACACTAGACAGTTTCACAAGAAACAAGCAACAAGCGATTCATAAGCAAATTCAAGAGCCTACCAAAGATATCAACATGCCTAAGCAGAACAAGACAACAAGCAAAAACGTTTCAAAATTTAGTACCATCCGATTTTCTGGAAGTCTTTCCTGAAACTACACAAATGTTTCTTGAAAATTTTCTAAACACTAGATAGTTTCACAAGCACACAAGCAACAAGAGATTTTTGTTGTAGATGGTCACGAGACAGTTTCACAAGCACAAACAACAAGAGATTTTTCTAAACACTAAACACTTTTACCAAATTTTGTAGATGGTCACGAGAATTTTTGGAGATGGTTTAAACTTCGATACTTTTTGTAGATCCTTCCTGAAATCAAACAAAGAGAATAAAGAACAATGTTCTCAGAGAAATGCATAAACACTTTTCTCAAAGAGTTTAAACATGATTAAGACCTTGCAAAACACACTCGGGAACAAGCTAAAGCAATCAAGCAATCGACTCAATTTGACTTCACAGTAAGCTCATGTTTCACACTCTTATGCATTATCGATGGCAACTCTATCAAAACCTCAGAAAGCTTAAACATTTTTACAAAATCCTAAATCCAAACACAGTAATATCATTTTTACCAATAGATCTTCCTAAACCTAACTTCAAAAGCAACACAAACTCAAAACACACTTGGCAACACTGGAATATCGAGAATAGTTCCGGATCTAGAAAGCAACAAAATCAAAGAAATCTCAAAACCTTGTGTTCCCAAAATGAAGCCTTTTGATTTGAGATGGTAGCTTCGTGTTTTCGCCAGAGAAGATAACGGTGGTAGATTCGCCGGGATTTGTCTTTGTTGTCGTCAAGAGAAGAAGCAACGATTCACAAAAAGTTGAGAGATTTCATCGTCGAGAGAAGAAGGCGAAGGCAGAGACACGGATCTCTTCGTCTTCCTAGTCATTCGTCGGAGATGCTAGATGATGAAAGTGTTCGTCGTGTCGTCGCCGGAGTTGATTGAATCTCGTTGATGGTCCGTCGTTGGAGAAATAGTAGAGTCGTGAGAGAGAGAGAGAGTCGTGAGAGAGAGAGAGAGAGATCTGAGAGGTTTTTTTTTAATATATAAAACAAGGGTATTAAGGACATTTCGTCCATTAATGAATGTTATTTTTGTGACCCGTTCCGTGCTATTTTTGAGATGAAAACTCAAAAAGGTCTATTATGAAGAATTGCCCATTAAGATTTCAAAATATTAGATTATTTTAGTTTTTACAACATATATAGTTTGTTTTTCCGTGGTGTATTTTAAAAAGTTATTAGGTCTTTTCAAAATTGAAAAAATAATCATTTTGAATTTGAAGTAATACTATGAAATTCAAAATTCATGTAATCTTCCAAACTCAAAAATAGTTGTGTAATTTTTCAAAGTTTTATTGACAAAATATAAATATAATAACCTTTTGTTCATATAAAATTTAAAAATATGTTATTAGAAAACTACGAAATTTTATTAATTCATTGTTACTACACTAATACATTATTTTATAAAAAATATTTTAATTTTTGATAATATTTTCTAAATTTTTCTAAACATATTTTTTAAAATTAAAATAAAAATAAATTTATAATTAAAACTTGATTTGTCATTAATATTTTAAACGAATTAATAAAAACTTCATAGTTTTCTAATAACATATTTTAAAATTGTATATGAACTAAAGGTTATTATATTTATATAAATATTTTTAAGCAATATATTGTTGAGAGTTTCAAAATAAATTTATTTTTTATAAAAAAATATATAATTTTTGAATTTTAATCCATTTCAATGATGGGTGATAATTTATTTAAATGAAAATCTTTAAATAAAATTTCTTAATTTAACTATTTAATATAATTTTATCATATTTAATTCATAAATCACTTTTATTTTTTTATATAATACAGAATATGTTATAAAATTTGTAAAAAATAGTATATAATTTTTCTTTTTTTTAGAATAAAATCTTAATTAATATTGATTTATAAATATATTATATTACTAATTACAAAATTAATTAATGTGTTGTTTTATAAAAATATTTTAATTTTTAATAAAATTTTGTTAGATTCTTTCTCAACAGATTTGTTATAGTTAAAAAATAAAATTTAAATTTATAGTTGGTTTATTATTATTCTAAATAATCAAATATATTATATTAACTAATTTTTTAAGTGGTCATACTATGACTTATTGATAGTAGATAAAAATATGACCATAAATTAATAGATTAGATTCTATCGAAAATAAATATTATATGAGAAGCCATATGGTAAATTTCTTGTTTTGGAAGTTAGATTATGTGATCTCTCAAAGTTTCTCTGCGCCGCCCAATTCAAAATCAAAAGTATTGGTTTCCTCATTTGATCTTTTAAACTCGGTAGAGTTTGTGTGTGTGTGTGTCAGGTGGGACAAACGGGGAAAATAGTAGCACCAGAGCTATACATGGCGTTTGGTGTTTCAGGAGTCATTCAACACTTAGCTGGAATTAAGGATTCTAAGGTGATTTTGGCTGTTAATAACGATGGTCCGAATATCGTCTCACAGTTCTGATCCTCTGTAGGAATATGATACACAAAAGAAACCTATTTGGAAAGTGTTAACTTTCAATATGAATTCGATATTTCATATACTTGCTTGTCAATAGTAAATAGTATACATCAAATATACTTACCTGTCAATAGTAATAGTATACATCAAAGAATCAGAATGATAAAAAGAAGTGATCACAGTTAAGACTTAACAAAAGAATCATTAATCAATAAAGTTAGATAACACAGATAAAGGAACTATGCAGAGTCCTCTCAGCGTCAATTCACAGGTTCATTTATCTTACAATGTATGTCCGTTGTGCAGCCTCTGTCCTACAGTTCCTATGTAACACCATGGATCGCTTTCATAAATCCATATTATATATGATGATCTATTTTCACATGATGAATTCAGACTGTTTCGTTTACATTTCATCTGAGGATGAATTAGCTACCCTGCAAGCCAAATTTGATCTTACAAAAAGCAAGAAGCAATAAGCTCATAACTGAGTTCAAAACATACAAAAGGAAACACTTAAACAAACCAGTCTTTCAAAAGATACTAAAGCATAAAGAAAAGACAACACAGTTACGATAGATGGTTGATAACTTGATATTCTTCTACTTGCATTTGACCTCCCCAAAACATCATTGAACTTTCCTTAGATCAAACGAGCTGCTGCAATTTTCTTCTGTTTTGCGGCTCTCATTGCTTTCAACCATGCCACATTTCTTTCAGCCTTAGCAATACCCTCGTCTATTGACAATGCCAGCCCCTCTATCGACGATGCAAGCTTCTTCACGTTGTGTAGACTCTTTTCATATGAGTCATTCCCACCACCAACATCTTCGTTTCTCTTTTCTAACTTCTCACTGGATTTCAATGGTTCTTCACTTCCAAGGACAGTTTCATCACCAACATCTTCGTTTCTCTTTGACTCACCAGCTACTTCAGAACCTCCCGGGGCAAGATTTTGATAAGGAGTTGGTTCATTGTTGTCTGCATTTGATGCAATCTTTTTCTGGATCAAACTGTCATTTTCTTTCTTCTCTGAGCTCGCCTTCTCTCCAGCCATGCCACCATCTTCATGAAGCAGACACTCTGGCTCCTTGCTGCCATCATCTGGCATAGACATCTTCTCCACATTTCTTCCATGTACATCAAGCTCATCATCACACGTTTGCCTTGTCTCTGGCGGTGGTGACACAAGAATGTCATGAGTTGCATCATCAAAACCAAGAGGAGGATCTGAAGAGTTGTTTTCATCATTTGAGCTCATATCCATATCCTTCCCAGTTTCATCATTACCTTCATTCCTTTGCTCTTTCTCTGGTGGTTGAACAGTTTCATTTTCATCAGCTCTTACCAAACCAAGCTCCTGATGAAAGCCCAAATCATTGTTATCCGCCTCAAATCTACTCTTCTTACCAAGCGGTTCAGAACCATCTTCTCCACCACTGCACTTCTTAATACTAAATCTCCTAATTTGAGCAATGGTAATGCTAAGATCTTCATCATCATCACTGTCATGTGTCTGACAACAACCCATAGTACAAACTCTCTTCTTGCGATTCCGCTTCCTAGAACCTGAAGCAGATGTCTCATCACAGTTACCACCAACACACTTTCCCTTCAGTGAATGCTGGAGTTGTGGAAACGGCTTCCTCCACCAGTCACAGAACATTGAGGTGACACGAGGTACCGCAGAACGTGAAGGGATGAACAATGTCAAATCCTCAATAGGCTTGTCGTACTCGTTCCAAGCTTCCTCCTCCGAGAGGTTGTTCCTGTTAACAAGACAAGGAACATCCTGAAGCAGACCAAACTGTGAAGCCACTCCGTTGGGAAAGTAGTGTTCCACACAATTCATTCCACCAACAAGCTCAGACACCTTGATGCATCGAGCAAAGGAGATGAATTCCTCATCAAGATCAGGACCAACAGGAACCCACATTGCTTTCTCAGGGTAAAACTTAGGGAGCTGCCAGTTTTTCACAGCTTTTGTGAATGGTCTCCACTCAAAACTGTCCATCTTTGAGTTGTCCAGTATCTGTCTCACATCAGTGTCTCCCTGTTCCACGTCATCCCAACGAGCCAATCTTGGCTGACCTTGTAGCAGAAGATTAGGCTTTGGCCTTAGTTCCCTGAATCTCTCCCATGTCCAAACTTGGACCAACTTAAACAAAGCATTCAGCTCAATCTTGTCGTTAGAGGAGTCTCTAGTGTGGTCTTTCAAGAGAGTTAAGTCAGCATACAAGTGAGCAAGTACAGCTGGAGCCAAAGCAATCCTAACACCTTCTGAAAGATGAACAGCTATAGGCAAAACAGCCTCATCTATATGATAATAGCGTGATGAAAATACAAAGTAGCTTAACCACAAGACAAGGAAAGCCACATGCTCAAGCTCGTCCTCATCATCGCCACTGTCCATGAATCTCCCCATCCATGCAACTTGAGTTACGAAACTGACTCTATCTCTCTTAATCTTGACCCATTCTTTCTCCAGTTCCCTTAAAATCTTCTCTCCTGAGCTATCCAGAGCAGCAAAAACAGGAGAACCCAAAACAGAAAACCCTAGAAGAACCATCACATCCTCTAATGTTACCGTTGCTTCACCCCAAGGGAACACAAAGGTGTTGGTGTCAGGACACCATTTCTCAGCAACACCAAGAACTAGATCTGTGTCTTTAATGATTTTTAGTGTGGACGCAGCCACTGCTTGGAGAATCCCAGCTTTTTTCCAAGTGGGTTCGTGTAAAGCAGACATCTTTGTAGCCCAAGACTTGAACTTTACGTTCGGAAACCTCCACCCGTTGAAGGAAACACTCAAAGACAGAGCCTTTAAGTCAGTAAGAGGAGGAAGAGTAGTAGGTTGAGATGTGGTGAAACAGGGTTTCAAAAGATGGTTTTTTTCTCTGCTTCTGCTAGGTCGTCTGTTTCCAGAGGGAAGCACCATGAAATCTTCTCTCTCTTCAACAAGTTCTTCAACTGCTGCTGGAGAAGAAGATGAAAGAGAAATTTTTATGCTTTTCTCCTCTTTCTTTTTCGATTTGGTGTTTGAGGTTTGAACGTGGGGCAGAGAAACTCTGTTTTCAGAGAGAGATACCATCAGCTCTTCTCTCTCTTCAACAAGATCTTCGTTAGACGAGCAAGATGAAAGCTTTGTCTTTTTTCTCATTTTTGGTGTTCGAAATTTGAAAGAAAGTCAAGATGAAAATAAAACAATGGTGTTGCAGAAGTGGTGATGGAGCTCTAGAGCTGGAATGCAACAGTGCCTTTTTAAGGTAACTGGAAAGAAACCCATTAATTAATTATAAGGTCTAATAAATTATTATATATGGTTTGTTTTCTTATGAGGTTATGAGCCTCCAACAACATTTTATTTTCAAAAAACAATTATGCCGGTAACAAATTTTACAAAAAAGAATGGTACAATGTCGAAAAATGTAGATATTGTTATAAATCATTGAGTGGATTGCCATTAACCAGGTCCGGACCGAGATCGGCCCAATACCTGGCCCAATACCTAGAAGATGGAGAGATGGCCGAAGCCTAGAAAGAGGAGAGAGAGAGGAGAGAGAGAGAGCCGACTTCAGGAGAGAGAGAGGCGGCCACAAAGCTTGGAGAAAAGGAAACCCTTTCATTTTTCTAGTAGATGTAATCTTTCCATTATTATGTATTAGTAGTTTTCCTAATCCTAGTAAGTTTAGGTTTTGGATACTTTCCATTTATCTTCATCTTGTAATCCTTATATAAAGGAACTCTCTTGATCATTAATAAGAACAGAGAAATATTCAGTCTCTAAACTCTCTAATTACAACACGTTATCAGCACGATAGCTTCCCAAAAACCCTGAGAAAGAAAAACCCCTAAACCTAACTTAAAATCCGTCACACATAAACCCTGAATCAGACGCAACTTAAAATCGATCTATCTCTCAAACCCTGAGGAACCAGACGACGAGCCACATATCATCTTGAAGCTCTTGACGAGACAAATCCATCAGCGTAAACCGTTCGTCAATCAAATCTCAGACGCGCCCTCACTCGCAGAAACAATACGCGGCGCCGTCTTGGCCTTTTGGAACCCTAATCCGAACCAACAAGATTTTCTAGACAAATTCAAATCCTGTGAAAGTTCATGAGCTAAGAGGAGTTGGTGCAAAGATCTAATCCCGAAGAACCCTAACTTGTTCTTGCCTCCGTTCCGGCTTGCAAACACCTGATAAGCTAAAGCTCTTAAGCGTTCCTGATCCTAGACATTCGCAGCTTCGTGTACACAACAGAACCATCTCACGTTTGCGTCACAGCCAGCTCGCAATTCAGATCAGCCGCTTGCAACAGCTCGCGAACAAGATAAGAAGAAGATGCGTCCCGATCGCGTCCGACTACCTCAGCACACGTCCGTGACCAGACGCAAGACGTTCCAGATAGCTCGCGTCCCGTCCCAGCTTGCGACCCGATAAGGAGCCAGCTCGCGTCCGTGTGCAACTAGAGGTTCATCTGACTTTGGTGGTCCGGTTCAACCCTACAAAACAAAGGTAATTCGAAATCTGAAAACAAGAATCGAATTTGGTTGTTTTGTAAAGATTGAAACCTTAAAATATAATCTCTAAAACTAAAGGCCATAGGTTAAATAGATCAATCCCCTATGAGTAAATCGAAGCTCTATAAGTTCGATCTACCGTGTGGCCTAGTATCCGGATGGTTATATAAACCGGATTGCATCATGATCCGATCCTTAAGATGGTTGTATCAAATAATGGCTGTGAAGTCTAAGCATCACAAAACATGACCGTGTGGTCCAAGTATCATAGAGAGACTTATGAAATCATATGCACTAATTATTTCATTGGTTGCAAGAATTCTAAATCATAAATTGATAATATGATTTCAGATGCCGAGATTTGAACCCATGGATTATACCATTCTAAATCTCTCTGGAATATATTATCCAGAATGGAAATGAACACTTCAATTGCCCTGAAGTCTCAAGGATTCGGGAAATGTATCATTGAAAGAAATGATGAAATTGAAAGTGAAAAGTTAAGAGCCATTACATCATCTCACTG
>NW_013617684.1:4144-6218 GCF_000695525.1 Brassica oleracea var. oleracea | reverse complement strand
AAAAAAAACGGATATGGATCAGGATGAATCCAAGGGAGCTGTGTCCAATATAACTCAAAGAGTGGCCGGCATGTCTATTGACTAAGAGGGATCTCGACATTTTATTTTAAAGTCTTTGATTTGTGTTTTGCTTTAACCTAATTAGGCATTCACGTTTTTATATAAATAAAATTTTGTTTTGACTTCATTATGTCTTGCCTGATCTTACTTGAACATATAAATGATTTTCAAGAGTTGCCTAAAGAGCATAATACCAAGTAAGAAATCATGAAAGGGGTATAGTAAGCCTAGTAAAGAAACTATGGCTAAGGCATTGCTTAAAGGGCATTATACACACCCAATGATATGTGACCCATTGAATTATAAATGGTTTCCAAATAGAAACAATGGGCAAGAAGGAAACAAGTTCCTTCGGTTTTAAAGAAAAACAAACGCCTAAGACCTTATAAGTGGTCGAAACTATACCTATGATCTCTACTGATTTAAAACTATGCTATAAGATCTGTATGATAAGAGGCAAGAGAAGTGGTGACTATACTGATATATCCCACGATATTTTACACTATATGGCATGATTGGATTAGCCATCCTAAAGTCTAAACTTGATGCAAAGATTGGAAAGGCACAGAGTTATCCCGTAAAAGATCTCACGTTGTGAAACATGTACACAAAGGGAAACTCATTAGGCTTAATTTTCCCAAGCACCACGACCTTATAGTATGGTCATGAGGGGGAGAGAGGATAAACCCATGATCAATACTACAAGTACGTGTACCACTATGGTCTAAGACACCATGTTATATGGCTCGGTCATTACTCGGCCATAAAGGACCATTCCTCGGCCGTAGAGGCCATGATACAAACGGCCAAACCAAAGAGGCCATTACCCGGCTGAAGAGACCATGAGAATAAATGGCTCGGCTGTGACTTGGCCGCACACAATACATTACCTATAAAGGTTCGGCCAAGTAAGCCATTACCTATAAAAGGTTCGGCCATGTAAGCCATTATCTATAAGACTAAGATTCTAAAGTCTATAAGCTTGGAGACATTATGTTTTACATGTATAGAATGATAATATGATCATATGCATCAGGCCATATAAGTGAGCATAGATATTCTCATCTCAGATTGAATACGGATAATAAAACCAGACATACACCATCTTAAGAGATTTTGAATAAACCACCACATACATACATGTGCCGTCTAAGATGGAACCTCAGAAGAGGGTTGAGAATATATAAGAATAAGATCTTCTCCACGAATTCAAAGGACCGTGAGCCAAAACATGGGTGATTAAAATAGTGGCCAGGTACGGATTGCATGAAACAAATGAATCCGGATATTTAATATTAAAGGAGAAAGATTATAAGCTGGACAAATAAAGATTAAAAGGTAAAAGAATGATAAGAATGGTTTTAACCATCATTGTCTTGGCAAAGATCCTCGGACTAGAGATTATAATTTAAGACATCCAAAGAAAGAATATATAAAGCTAGCTAATTGAGAAGCTAATCGAAATGCCAGACACTGACCCGAGAAATGACTAACCAGCTTAGCACCAAATGAATGTCCTAGAAGAGACATAATCAAGTTGCTATAGAGTCTATACAAGATAGACCAAGTGTTCCATAAGATAAAGGAATCTCGGATAGAAAAGAATGATGCATAGAATACAGATCCAATTATAAGAGAAACCATACCAGACATTGAGAAAAGGCTGCGCAGCTACACATCTAAGGTACCAAACCATGTGGCTTGGGACGCCAAGCTACTAGGTAACAAAGGTCATGGATAATGAAATCTCAAAGTGATCAGATCATGTCTGGAACATAATGGAACCACATGAAAGTGTCGACACACACACACATTTGTACAAAGATACATAAAGTTATAGCACTTGAACATAAAGAGATAAGCGAGGATCATGAACCCACGAATGAGTACTCATACAATCATAAAGATCATAAAAGATTATATTGAAAGATAAAACATGGAGGTTCAAAGTATCTAAAAGAGAGATGGGCGTATTGGCCATATACATATACAGAAACGCCATCTGATAAACCAG
>NW_013617684.1:0-3160 GCF_000695525.1 Brassica oleracea var. oleracea | reverse complement strand
TCCCATCCTATACATACAAGAAATATCACGCACAAGATGCGTAGAATGTAGAACATACACTGAGGTTCACATCAGGAGGAGTAGTGCGTGTTGTACTCTTTTTCCTTCATCATGGTTTTGTCCCACTGGGTTTTCCTGATAAGGTTTTAATGAGGCAACATGAAGCGTACTACAAATCTTGTATGGTTATGGCTTCCAAGGGGGAGTGTTATAAATCATTGAGTGGATTGCCATTAACCAGGTCCGGACCGAGATCGGCCCAATACCTAGAAGATGGTGAGATGGCCGAAGCCTAGAGAGAGGAGAGAGAGAGCCGACTTCAGGAGAGAGAGAGAGGCGGCCACAAAGCTTGGAGAAAAGGAAACCCTTTCTTTTTTCTAGTAGATGTAATCTTTCCATTATTATGTTTTAGTATTTTTCCTAATCCTAGTAAATTTAGGTTTTGGATACTTTCCATTTATCTTCATCTTGTAATCCTTATATAAAGGAACCCCCTTGATCAGTAAGAACAGAGAAATATTCAGTCTCTAAACTCTCTAATTACAACAGATATAATGATTTGCATTTGGAAAAGAGACAAAAACTGATGATTATTATTACACTATATGCACACATCTTAACAGAAACTGATTTAAATTTCTTACAATCCTTATGTATAAATATCTCAAATCATAAACTGAACATAATCAATCACACCATACTAAATTATAAACTTTAAATTCTATTAAAAATAAATACTACATGGGAAGCCATATGACTAAGTTTCTTGTTTTGGAAGTTATAGATTATGTGACCTCTCAAAGTTTCTCTGCACCTAATTCAAAAGCAAACGTATTGGTTTCCTCATTTGATTATTATAGGCTGTCTACATATGTAAAAGAGCAAAAATAAATGTTTGAATCTTTTCTTGATTGCACTCCTTCCACTGTAACGGCTTTTAAACTCCAGGATGAGTTTGTGTGTCAGGTGGGACAAACGGGGAAAATAAGGTGCTACACAATGTGAAGGAGCTTGCAACATGGATCCCTTTCATAAATCCATATTATATATGATGATCTATTTCACATGATGGATCCAGACTGTTTGATTTACACTTCATCTGAGGATGAGTTAGCTACCTCTGTAAGGCAAATCTGATCTTACACAAAGCAAGAAGCTATTAGCTCATCATAACTGAGTTCAAAACGTACAAAATGAAACACTTAAACCAAACCAGTCTTACAAAAGAAACTAAAGCAATAAAAAGACAACATAGTTAAAGATAGATGTTTGATATTCTCCTACTTGCATTAGACTTCCCAAGACATCATTGAACTTTCCTTAGATCAAACGAGCTGCTGCTGCTGCAGTTTTCCTCTGTTTTGCGTCTCTCATTGCTTTCAACCATGCCACATTTCTTTCAGCCTTAGCAATACGCTCGTCTATTGACAATGCCAGCTTCTCTATCGAGGATGCAAGCTCCTTCACATTGTGTAGACTCTTTTCATATAAGTCATTACCATCACCAACATCTTCTTTTCTCTTTTCTAACCTCTCACTAGATTTCATAGGTTCTTCACTTCCAAGGACAGTATCATCAAACAAGCAATCATCTCCCTGAGCTTCATCACCTAAAGGATTGCCACTTTTTGACTCACCAAGTACTTCAGAACCTCCGGGAGCAAGATTTTCACAAGGAGTAGGTTCATTGTTGTCTGCATTTGATGCAATCTTCGTCTGGATCAAAATTTCATCTTCCTTCTTCTCTGAGCTCTCCTTTTCTCCTCCAGACATGCCACCATCTTCATGGAGAAGACACTCTGGCTCCTTGTTGCCATCATCAGGCACAGTCATCTTCTCCACATTGCTTCCATGTACATCAATCTCATCATCACATGTTTGCCTTGTCTCTAGCGGTGGTGACACATGAGTGTCATGAGTTGCATCATCAAAACCACGAAGAGGATCTGAAGAGTTATTTGGGCTCCTAACCATATTCTTCCAGCCAGTTTCATCATTATGGATCAAGCTTTCTGAACTCTCTTTATCTCCAGTTATGGCACCACCTTCATGGAGAGAAAACTCAGTCTCCTTAGTTACATAATCAATCAAGGTCATCTTCTGTACAATGCTTTCACATCGCTCATCATCACATGATTTTGTTGAAGATATAACAATGCCCATTGCTCTACCTAAGGCAGAAGAAGGAGGATGAGAAGGGCTCAGAACAACACGTTTCCCTGCTTTGCTTCCCGTTTCGTCAGTTCCTTTCCTTTGCTCTCTTTCTGGCGGTGTTACATCTTTGTCTACATTAGCCGCCGCAAGTCTACATTTCCTGCAAAGCGGTTCAGAAACATCTTCTTCATCGTTGTTTTCACGAATTCGCTTCCGTTTCTTAGGACCTAAATCACCTACGATGTTTCTTGATTTCAGTGTTTCAGATGATTCAACAACACCCTTCTCCTTCCACCAGTCGCAGAACGTTGGGGTAACACGAGAAAGGATGTACAATGTCAAATCATCAATAGCCTTGTTGTACTCCTCCCGAGCTGCTTCCCTTGAAAGGTTGTTCCTGTTGACAACAGGAGGAGGAGAAGGAGCATCCTGAAGCATTCCAAATTGTGAAGCCACTCGGTTGGGAAAGTAGTGTTCCACACTATCCATCCCCACAAGCTCACACGCCTTAATGCATCTGGCAAAGGAGATGAGTTCCTCATCAAGATCAGGACCAACAGGAACCCACATTGCTTTCTCCGGGTAAAACTTAGGAAGCTTCCAGTTCTCCACAGCTTTGGTGTATGGTCTCCACTCAAAACTTGAGTTGTCCAGAATCTTCCTCACATCGTTCTTACCTTGCTTCACTTCATCCCAAAGAGCCAATCTTGGCTGACCCTCGAGCAGAAGATTAGGTCTTGGCCTTAGTTCCCTGAATCTCTCCCATGTCCAAACTTGGACCAACTTAAACAAGGAGGCACTCAGCTCAATAGACTTGGATCTAGTGAAAGCTCTAGTGTGGTCTTTCAATAGACTCAAGTCAGCATACAAGTGAGCAAGCACAGCTGGAGCTAAAGCAATCCTAGTACCACTTGAGAGATGAACAGCAACTTGAAAAACAGCTTCATTGATTATATAACGGCCCTGTTTGTTTCTTCATTTAGATGAATCCATTCAGCTGATCCAT
>NW_013617683.1:16281-26517 GCF_000695525.1 Brassica oleracea var. oleracea | reverse complement strand
GACTACATCATCTGAGGCTAATGAGCAAGTCAATTTCTCTGTAACCGAGAAGGTTTTATCTGGCGAACCTGAAAATTGCCAAACTGTTTCACCTGTTGAAGCAAGTAATTCCGGGATTCATATTGCACAACAACCTAGCAAGCATACTGAAGATACTCAGCAAAGTACACAATTTTTCGATGGTTGTCCTACCTCTGAAGGGTCAAAGGATGCAGTAGATGCTGATGCCGCTGGACAAGTTTTGCCTCAGCAGTGCGAGGAAACAATTTTAGAAAAAAATCTAACAGAAGTTGTAGACGTCCCTGGTATTTTTTTTTTTTTTTTTTTTTTTTTTTGCTTAGTATTTGCACGTGCTCTTTTCTTTGTATACTGTCGTTCCGTTAAGACCTTACCATATTTGCGTTTTCCTTAGAGACTCGGTCAATTCTGGACAAGGATGCCTTAAATGAAAACCCTAAAGCTAGCTCCTTGGCTAATCTTCGGAGTGAAGCTGTGGCAGATTGCCAGGAAGAGGATAAGACTGCTGCATCCGGTAGGATTATGACATCTGCGACTTCTGTTTCATACCCCGCTGGTGAGTTTGTATGATCATGTGAAACTTTCTTTCTAGCAGTTTCTTCTGATTGTTTTAGAATGGTTTATTTAGAAAGATACATGTTAGGTATGTGAATATTTGTGAATTCATACAGATCCGGATGCCAAGAGCTCTCAAGTCTTATCTGAAAGCGTTGTGTCTGAGTCTGTTGGTTATGTTATAAGAGACTCCGCATCCAAGCTGGTGGAGTCAAATTCTCAGTCTGACACCATTCCAATAGACAAATCAGGTAATTATATTGTCTCATTCATTCTTTTGATATATAGTTTCATACTCTTGGTTCTGTATTTCTTCTTCTTCTTTCTTTTTTTTTGGGTTTAGCGTACAGCCGGTAATTGGATACAAAATTGATATATCATAATTACTTATTTATAACACTCTACATGTGTATGTGTATTCCTTTTATTTCTCAGGGACAATGATTGACGGTAAAGAATGTGAAGCATTTCCTCTCAAACCTGAAGAATCGCAACATCTAAGCCAAGATGGAGCACCTGCTGTCAGTCTTACATCTTCAGTAGATTTACATATGGTGACCACATCATCTGAGGCTGATGAGCAAGTCAATTTCTCTGTAACCGGGAAGGTTTCATCTGCCGAACCTGAAAATTGTCAAACTGTTCCACCCGTGGAAGCAAGTAATTCAGGGGGTCCTATTGTACAACAACCTAGGAAGCAGACTGAAGATACTCACCAAAGTACACAATTTGTCGAAGGCTGTCCTGCCTCTGAAGGGCCAAAGGATGCAGTAGATGCTGATGCCGCTGGACAAGTTTTGCCTCAGCAGTGTGAGGGAAGAATTTTAGAAGAAAATCTAACAGAAGTTGTAAACGTCCCTGGTAATGTTTTTTTTTTTGGCCGTAGTATTTGCACGTGTAGTCTTTTCTTTGTATATTGTCGTTCCGTAAAGACCTTACCATATTTGTTTACCCTTTGATGGTTTGATTTATGTTGAAGTAATCTCTTTTCTTTTGCGTTTTCCTCAGAGTTTCAGTCAGTTCTGGACAACGATGCCATAAATGAAAACCCTAGCGCTAGCCCCTTGGCTAAGACTGCTGCCGGTGGGATTATGACAGCTGCGACTCCTGTTTCACACCCCACAGGTGAGTGTATATGATCATGTAGCAGCAAGAAGTTTCTTCTGATTATTTAGAAAGGTTTATTTAAAAGATACATATTAGGCGTGTTTCCACGATAGAATCAATAATCTGTGTAAATTTTAAATAAGAGAATGTGTCTGTTAAAAAATGCAGTTACCATAAACTTATGACTAAGTTTTACCGGTCTTGATCTGGGACGACCAATGCTTTTCCTTTTCTAGATTCGTGGAATAAAAGGATGTGCACTCATCGAAAACATATACCTGTCCTTGCGGATATTGCAGGTGGTGTAATTGAAATAGGAGTGTCCTGTGCTTCTACAAGTTCTGAGCCTTTTGTAAAGTCCCATGTTGCTGGAACTGAAAACGCTGCTACAAATTTAGGGTCTCCTGTCATTTCTTCCCCAGCTCGTAAGATGACCGAACTACAACTTAATAAGACAGAGGATCAGAATACTTTGAGTTTGATGGCTACCGAATCTCCGGTCTTGAATAGAAACCCGACCTTCAGCAGTGGGCTGAACTTGACTTCCGATCCAAGGAAAGCAGTGGAAATTTCCGAAACTACCCTTGTCTCTCCGGTACGTCCGATCTATATCTCAACATAGTTTCATCAGTAGACAAAGCGAATGCTGTTACATTATGTTGTTATCATCCTTACGTAGCATATGCTTTTGTTTATTCAGATAGTGGTGGGATCTCCGTCGAAATCTAGCTTAGAGAAAACAGCTGCGAAGTCTTCGAAAAGAAAATCTGAGCGTAAACCCAGGCGAACACCTAAATCTGCAGGAAAAGAGACTTCTAGAAAAGGAAATAGTGTAAAGGGGGCTGCACCTTTTCAACATTTTCAAAGTGCAGGCAAAGCAAATGCTGTTAATCAGAATTCTGGTTCTTCTACTCAAATCACACACTCTACTGAGAAACAGCAAAGTCTTCAGACTCCTGTTCTTAATTCGTTTGGCACCCTTTCAGCCCCCACGACTAGTCTACCGGATATGAATTCGACTGCTCCCTCAAGCATTTTTCGTCGACCTTTCACTGACTCGCAACAAGTGCAACTACGTGCACAGATTTTTGTTTATGGTGGTCTGATGTAAGTTCTATGTTACTCCGTACGTGCTCTTAAGTTTTGTTGAGTCAGAGAGACTCAGTAGCGATCTCATTCAGAGTTCTTGCACATCTTACTGTCTGACAAAATTATAATTGTTTTGTTTTTTTTTCTCCCGTTACAGCCAAGGGACAGCACCCGATGAAGCGTATATGATATCTGCATTTGGTGGTGCAGGTAAGACTATTATTCTCTTAACATATTGTATTACCCATTTTTGAGACAAAGCATGTTGATTCTGAACTTCTCTAGATGGTGGGAGAGGCACTTGGGAGAAAGCATGGCGTGCTTGTGCTGTAAGGGCTCAGAGAATGCGTGTTTCTAGTCCTGAAACGCCATTGCAATCACGTGCAGGTTTCTACTTCGATTTATTCAGCTCTTATGGTTATATTTTATTTCTCAGCTCTGCTGCTGTTTGCATTCCGTAGCTAAATACCCGAAACTGCATTTCCAGGGAAGACAGAGACCCCGTCAATGAGTCACACCAGTAGCAAAGCGAGTTCAGCGACGAAACCCATAATTCCACTCTCATCACCTTTATGGAGTTTGTCAACTCCCCTCGAAACTTTACAATCAAGAAGCATTCAGAGAGGTTCAGCTGCTGCACCACTGCCTTCTTCATCACATGCTCATCAAGCTGCATCGGTTACGAATATTGGACATAATACGGCTTGGATGTCCCCTCTCCCTTACCCCAACCCGTGGCTTGCTTCTCCGCAGACCAGTGGGTTCGATGTTGGTTCTCGTTTCCCCGTTTTCCCGATCACCGAATCTGTAAAATTGACACCCACAAAAGAATCGTCCTTGCCTTACTCTGGCGGTAAGCATGTTCTGAGTGGAACTTCTGGCAATATTTTCAAAGGGACACAAACACTTGAGCCAGCCAGTACAGTTGTAGCACCTGCTCAACACTCCACTGGGACGAAATCAAGGAAACGGAAGAAAATGCCAGTCTCTGTGGAGTCTGATCCAAGCATTTTGAATTCGCTACAGCAGACAGAAGTAGTTGTCTCACCTCTTGTTTCTATATCAACACCTGTACCTATTACAGCTGCTCCGGGTAGTCTGACTTCTAACGCAGGCACCCTGCCCAGTGTTGATTCCATCTCTGCAGTCCCTATGAACCTGGTATCTACGTTCCCTGGAAAGAAAATGAAATCATCTTTGCAATCCCCAATTTTTGGTGGTAACCTTGTATCTGAAGTTAAGCAGAGATCTGTGTTACCGGCAGATACCATTGATAAGCTTAATGAGGCTAAGATGCATGCAGAGGATGCTTCTGCTCTCGCTACTGCAGCCGTTAGTCACAGCGAATACGTATGGAAGCAGATAGAGCAACAGAGGCATGCTGGCCTCCAGCCAGAAACTCAAGGCAGATTAGCTTCCGCTGCTGTTGCCGTAGCTGCTGCCGCTGCAGTGGCAAAGGCTGCAGCTGCCGCCGCCAATGTCGCAGCTAATGCGGCATTTCAGGCAAAATTAATGGCTGAAGAAGCATCCCTTCCTAGTGTTTCTTATCAGGGTAATGAACTCCACAAGTCAAATGATGTACTAACTCAAGGCCAGGGTACCCCTGCTTCTGTCTTGAAGGGTGAAGGTGCAGTGGTCAGCTCCAGTCCGTTCCTTAGTGCTGCCAGAGAGGCGGCTAAGAAGAGGGTCGAGGCTGCCACAGCGGCCACCAAACGAGCTGAAAATGTGGAGTCCATTGTTAAGGCAGCAGAACTGGCATCAGAGGCGGTTTCACAAGCTGGAATACTTGTTTCAATGGGTCATCCTCCGTCGCTCAATAAGCTGGTGGAGGTGGGTCCAAGTAATTATTGGAGGCAGGCTCAAGAATCTGAGAAAGTGCAGCCTTGTAAAGTGGGTGTATTAGAAAAAGAAACTGAGACTACTAGTGATAGAGGTTTTGCTAGTCCCAGCACTGCGCATACTGAGTTGGATGGCTCCGCGAGAACAGCTGATGGTCTAGGTCTAGGTCTAGGTGTAGTTTCTGCCACTGGAAAGAAAACAAATGGACAGAAAGGTCATATAAGTGCAGACGTGGCTAAACACACTGCTGGAGTTTTCGAGCCAGAAGTTGGGTCAAAATCTTCGATTGACACCCAGACTGAAAGTGAGCAGATTATGAAAAAAGCAAACGACGAGTGCATCAAGGAAGGTTCTCATGTAGAGGTTTGTGCTATGTTTGCATATATACACTTTCTATAGCAAACTGCTCGATGCTGGTTGTGTTTCTTTTTGTAATGGAGATAAAAAATTTCTATGTAGGTTTTCAAGGAAGGACCTGAATTAAGAACCGCATGGTACTCTGCCAATGTATTGAGCTTAGAGGATGGGAAAGCTTATGTGCTGTTCAGTGACCTCTCTGTAGAACAAGGTTTATTAGTTGGCCATAAATTTTTTTTATGTTAGTCCTTGCAGTGATCTGTATTTGATCGTTATCTCTCATTTACTTTACATATTGCTCCAAGTGTATGATATATATGTAACCGTATATAATCACCCACTTTCCATTATTATATTTTATGCATGTGCAGTACTCTGTTAGTTGATCCGATTCTTTTATCTCTTATCAGGAACAGATAAGCTGAAGGAGTGGGTAGCCCTCAAAGGTGAAGGTGATGAGGCCCCGAAAATAAGAACTGCTCGTTCTATTACTGCCCTGCCATATGAAGGAACCAGGAAGAGGCGCAGAGCTGCCATTGGGGATCCTGTTTGGAAACTTGGAGATAGGGTAGACTCGTGGGTTCATGACAGGTAACAGCAATGAGCCGACAACACAAAATCTGTATTGTTTTGAATTTTCCGTTTTGTGAAAATCCTATTCTATTCATTCCACTAACTTTGGAAGCTTTATCTATGTGTTTTGTTCTCTTTTAGTTGGTTGGAGGGTGTTATCACGGAGAAGAACAAAAATGATGAAAATACAGTGACTGTGCATTTTCCAGGTTCGTAAAGACGTGTGATGAAGATATCTCATTTTCATGTTCTAAACTGTTTCTCTTTTTCTTTTTGGCAGCACAAGGAGAGACTTTGACTATCAAAGCTTGGAATCTTCGTCCTTCTCTTGTATGGAAAGATGGAAGGTGGATTGAATGTTCTACTTCAGGAGAAAGCATCAGCTCGTCACATGAGGTACTATGACCCTTCTGTGAAGCTAGAAGCTTCGTGTTGGATACTTTGCTATTTTGAATGACTCGAAAATTTGAATTGCAGGGTGATACTCCAAAGGAGAAGCGTCCTAGACTAGGAGCTCCAGCTCCTGTGGCTGAAGGAAAAGACACGAAAATGGAAACTGCCGTTGATCCGGATTTAGGTAAACCGCCTCAGACTGGTGTTCTTGACCTCGGTGTTTCAGAGACTACATTTAACATCGGGAGAAAGGAGGGCAATCCTGGTCCACTCCGAATGAAGAGAACCGGTTTGCAAACGCAGGGAGCAAAAGTGATCTATGGTGTCCCTAAACCTGGAAAGACAAGGAAGTTCATGGACGTGAGCAAACATTACGTTTCAGAGGCGAGCAATCAAACTCGGAAACAGAAGGAACCAGCTAAGGCTGTGAAACCAATTGTGCCCCAAAATCCAGGACCAGGGAGCTGGAGATTGCCTTCTAAACCGAGAGAAAAACAGACAACAACAACAACGAAGCCCAAGACTTTCAAACCTGCGCCCAAGACCAAAGAGAAGCCGGTTGCTGCACCTAGGATAATTCCCCGCAAGGACTCTCGTAATACAACATCCTTAAATATGGAATCTGAAGATGCCGTTGGTCAGAGTGGAGAGAACAAAGGTCCTGCATCAACTTCCAGGGATCCAGCCAAGGGAACAGGGGAAGAGCAAATCACATCATCTTCACAAGGCCAAGATAGTTCCTCCTCGACCACTACTGGGAAAGGGAAAGTGGCTCCTACTGCAGGGAGGTTACCCAAGATTGAAGAGGCCAAGGCGTTGGATGATAATTCTTCAAAAGCATCAGATGGAATGGAACCACGTAGGTCTGTCCGCAGGATTCAGCCAACTTCTAGAGTAAGTATACAGGACATTACATTCATTTCTATATGGCAATCGCTTTAATTTACTTTTGAGTTTATGTGCGCTGCTCTCCAGCTACTTGAAGGTCTGCAAACATCCATGATGACCTCAAAGATTCCTTCCATGTCACACAGCAGAAGTCACCAAAGTCAAAGGAAACAGTAACTCTAGAGGTGATGTTCTATAGTGTCTAGTAGTAAAATGACTTGGAGGCAACTATATTGAGCTAACACTATATAGATTTTGTTTTTGGCAGGCAAGTAGGTAATGGAAGGAGCAAAAGCTATGGCAGGCAAGTAGGTAATGGAAGGAGCAAAAGCTATGGCAGGCAAGTAGGTAATGGAAGGAGCAAAAGCTATGGCAGGCAAGTAGGTAATGGAAGGAGCAAAAGCTATGGCAGGCAAGTAGGTAATGGAAGGAGCAAAAGCTATGGCAGGCAAGTAGGTAATGGAAGGAGCAAAAGCTATGGCAGGCAAGTAGGTAATGGAAGGAGCAAAAGCTATGGCAGGCAAGTAGGTAATGGAAGGAGCAAAAGCTATGGCAGGCAAGTAGGTAATGGAAGGAGCAAAAGCTATGGCAGGCAAGTAGGTAATGGAAGGAGCAAAAGCTATGGCAGGCAAGTAGGTAATGGAAGGAGCAAAAGCTATGGCAGGCAAGTAGGTAATGGAAGGAGCAAAAGCTATGGCAGGCAAGTAGGTAATGGAAGGAGCAAAAGCTAAGAAGAAGAAAGAGGCAGTCTCTGCTGCTGTTAGGTTGTCCTAAATTTAATATCGAGCTCTGAGAAAAATACTTTCGTTGTTGGCTAGGGGAGAGATGATATGTTATTGTAGGTGTGATTATGATTTTTAAGTTAGATTATATCTCAGACTGCAAAACTCGAACTCCATCGTCATCATCACCACTTCAGAAATCGTTCTCGCTACGGCTACAGCCATTGGAGAGCGGAGGCGTAAGGGAAACTGGAGTAAATGAGCATCAGCTGATATTGACCAACGATAACGATATCCGCTGAGTGAAATCCTGGTGCTTTATGCTTATCGCTTAAATCAGATTAAAATATTGCAAACAGTTTTTCTATAAAATTATTTTATAAAAGAAATTTAAAAGCGATCTGAAACGATTTGCGAACTCTCTTTAGCTATTCTGCAAAACATATTGATCTATGTGATGAATCGTATAAGAAAATGATTTACGCGAAAGTCTCTAACAGGTTCGCGATCTCGTATTTTTTATAAATAGAAACGATCGATCTTTTTGAAATAGTGTTTAAGAACGTCGTTAAGGCGAGTTCTGCAAACGACTATTAAACATTTAAGAACGCTTTACGGAATTCTGCGACGTCTATTGTATAGTGACTTAAAATTTTAATCGCTTGTTAAATTGAGTTCTCAATACTACTACGGTTTGTGTTTTGTGAACAGATTCAATCATGACTGACGGTGATAACAACACGCAAGTCAATGGGGCAACCGGTGCAACTAGTGATAGTCAATTACTTGGAACGCTACCCACAATTTTCCGTCTGTTCCTAGCAACATTTACGGACTTCAGCTCGACAAGTTCGACGAAACGAACTTCAAGCAGTGGCAGCAGAGGATGAACTTCTTTCTGACCACTCTAAATTTGGCCAGGTGTCATTCTGAGGCCCAACCAGTGTTACCTGCGGAAAATACTGATCCAAGGGCGCTTGCTAGCCATGAAGCATAAAGGCATGAAGACTCCTGATGCAAAGGTTACATTCAAAACCGGCTAGTGGACCAATTGTTCAGTGTTTATGGTGAGGTCGAATCTTCCAAAGATTTGTGGGATCCTCTGGAAAAAAAAATACAAGTCTTTCAATGTAGGCTCTAAGAAATTTGTCACAAGAAAATTTCTGAAATTCGTGATGGTCGATTCACGACCTATCATGGATCAAGTGCATGAGCTACAATTGATCTGTAAAGAGATCGCTGAAGAAGGAATGAAGTTTTGTGAGACTTTCACAGTAAACTGCTTCATCGAAAAGCTTTCCCCCAAGTTGAAAAGATTTCAAAAATTATCTTGCTTACAAGCAAAAGGCCTTGACGTTGGCAAATCTGATTATCAAGCTTCAGAATGAGTCACTAAAATGTGAAAATAAAGTGCCAACTCATACTCATGATGTTAATGTCGCTGAGCATAAGAATAAGGGCAAAGGGAAGGCAAGATTCGGAAAGTTTGGGCCAAACAAGCTTGTTCAATAAGCACCCACGAGCTTCAAGAAACAAGACCAACATCCCACGAACAACAAATTCGTTGGAAAGTGCAACTAATGTGGCAAACTAGGACATATATCCTTGGAAAGTCGCATAAAAGCTTTGAGGAAAAATCAGGCAAACCTAACTAACGTTGATCTGTGCGCTGTGGTCACAGAAGCCAACATGGTTGAAGATAACACCAAAAATTGGTGGTACGACACAAGTGCCACTACACACATCTGCGTTGACATAGAGATGTTTAGTACCTATTAGAAGTCTAAAACTGAAAATCAAGTGAAGAAGGAAAATATCTCTTAATTCATGGTTGAAGGTACTGGAAAAGTTGTGTTGAAGATGACTTCTGGAAGGGAGGTTACTCTGGCCAACGTGAAGCATGTTCCAGACATGAGGAAGAATTTGATTTATGGATCTCTCATGAGTAAGCACAGCCTTGGAATCAACTTCAAATCCGACCAGCTGATCCTCAGGAAGAGTGGCTTTTTTTATAGGAAAATGTTTTGTTAAGAATGGACTTGTCAAAATGTCTGTAATAACATTCATTCGAAAAATTAATGTACATGATTCCAATGTTTCAATGAATAAAAATCCAGTTTTTTATGTCGTTGAGTCTTCTAATATTTGGCATGAAAAATTGGGACATGTAAACTATAAGTCTGTGTAAAGACTAATGAACTGATTGGGACATGTAAATTATAAGTCTAATGAAGTTTGTGTCCAAGCAAAACTCACGAAAAACCACCACCTCGTGTTGAACGAACAACCGAACCTCTAGGTTTAATACACATTGATTTGTGCGACTTGAAGTATTTACAAACCAGAGGCGGTAAAAATTTATTTGTCACTTTCATAGACAATTGCACAAGATACTACTATGTCTACTTATTAATAAGTAAAGGCGAAGTCTTGGACAAATTCAAAGAGTACAAACTAGAAGTTGAAAAGTAACTGAAAAAGATTATCAAAATAGTCAAAAGTGATAGAGGAGGCGAATATGATGGAACTTTCAATGCATTTTGTCAAGAAAATTATATTATCCATCTAACCACTACCCCCTACTCACCAGAATCAAATGGAGTTGCAGAAAGAAAGAACTGAACTCTCAAAGAAATGATGAATGCAATGTAGTAAGAATCTGGTATAGCCCATAATCTGGGGGGGGGGGGGAAGG
>NW_013617683.1:7046-16263 GCF_000695525.1 Brassica oleracea var. oleracea | reverse complement strand
GGGGGGGGGGGGGGAAGGGTTGTTCACCACAAACTATATCCTCAACAAAATACCTCATAAGGCAATTCGCAAAATGCCATATGAACTTTTGAAAAGTAACATACATTCGTACAAATACCTCAAAGTGTGGGGGTGTTTGGCAAAATTTGCAGTGCCACCTCCGAAAAGTTCTCAATTGGACCTAAAACCGTGGATACTTTATTCATTGGTAAAGCAGACAACAGTAGCGCTTATAGGTTTCTGGAAATAAAATCATATGTACCTGACATCCATGTTAATACGATCACGGAATCGAGAAATTCTTCATTCTTTGAAGACATATTTCTGTGTAAGGATAAACAACATCCCAAATGCGCTCGTGAAGAAATCGATGTGGTTACCTCCATTAATGAAGCAAGTACTTCTGGAACTTCTGCAATCAAAGGAGAAGATGTTGTAGACAAAACTAGACGAAGCAAGTTAGCTCGTAAGGGAAAGTCTTTTGGTGAAGATTTCATGATAATATTTCTCGCTGAAAACGATCCGAAATCTTACGCTGAAGCCATGTATAATAACCCTGACGCAGACTTCTGGAAAGAAGCAGTCAATAGTGAATTTGATTCTATATTACAGAGTCATACCTTCTAGATGGTTGATTTACCTCCAGGATTTAACCCACTAGAGTATATATGGTTGTTAAAAAGGAAATTGAAAACTGATGGTTCAGTTGATAAGCACAATTCCAGACTTGTGGTGCAAGGACATACACAAAAAAATGTGTAAATTTATTTGACATTTATTCTCCAGTGACAAGAAAAATTTAACCAGACTCTTGATCGCAATTGCTTAAGAAACTTGGAATTCCATCAAATGGATATTAAAACTGTCTTTCTGAATGGAGATTTAGAAGAGGAGATATACGTGAAACAATCTGAAGGTTTCGTGGTTCAGGGTCAAGAACAAAAAATTTGAAGACTCGTAAAGTCGTTGTATGGAATGAAGCAAGCTCTGAAACAATGGCATGAAAAGTTTGACAATGTAATGTTGTCAAATGATTTCCGCATTAATGAATGTGATGAATGCATTTACCTCAAAAGTATTCCTAGTGGGTATATTATGTTGTGCTTGTCTGTAGATGACATGCTCATCATCGGCAGCAACAAAGATATCATCCAACAAACCAAGAACATGCTTAATAGTCAGTTCGACATGAAAGACATGGGTCTTCCGGATGTTATTCTTGGTATATAGATCACAAGGACTCCTAATGGGATAACCTTATCTCCGGATCATTATGCTGAAAAGATACTTGAGAAGTTCATGACCTACTCTAGTGGAACTGCAAAAACTCATGTTAACACTATGTTGCACTTGACCAAGAACGTAGGCGAGGCAGTGTTACAACGGGAGTATGCACAGGTAATTGGAAGTCGGATGTACTTAACCAATTGTACAAGACCCAATCTAGCGCATGCGGTTAATGTATTAAGTCTCTACACAAGTAATCCAGGTCATACATACTGGAAAGCCATAACAAGTGTATTAAATTATTTGCGATACATCAAAAGTTATATGCTGCACTACAGTAAAGAACCATCAATCTTTGAAGGATAAAGTGATGCAAACTGGATATCAAACTCAAAGAACTCGAAATCCACAAGTGGATATGAGCGTAAAGTGCAGCAATATATTGGAAATCTTCCAAACAAACTTTATTGGCCAGATCTACTATGGAATCTGAGTTCATTGCTTTAGACAAAGCAACAGAAGAAGCAGAATGGCTTCGTAATCTCTTGGAAAATATTCCAATGTGGGAGAAACCAGTCCTAGCTCTACGCATACATTGTGATAGTCAGTCGGCTATAGCTCGGGAACTGAATACTCTATATAATGGTACATCGTGTCACATTAGACGGCGATGTAAGACCATTAGACACTTGATCTCCACCTGTGTTATATCTGTCGATTACATCAAGTCAGCTGACAACCTTGCCGACCCGTTTACCAAAGGTTTAACAAGAGATCAAGTATTGAAATCATCTAAGGGAGTGTGTTTATTGCCTATGAGTAAGAAGATGTTTGATGGAAACTCCACCTATGCGATTGAAGATCACAAGAGGTTGGTTCAGAGGGACAACTAGGTCAAGCATAATCTGACTAAAGCACTGAGAACTACTCATATTGCACGAGGACAAACAGTGCTTCATGTAAATGTTTAAGGTAAATCAATGGCTTTTTAATGAGATAAGACCATAAACCTTCATATATATGAATATAGAGTATAAACATGATACTTTCTATGTTTATGACATGTGAAATTGGGCAATCACCTAGTGAGTGTGAAATTGGGCTGTTTTTAGGAGAATAAAGTTTAGGCTATACTCTCCAAATTCACTCATGACAACCAGGCAAGTTCATGGCCAAAACGAACACAATAGAGAACTTAACTCTACAAGAAGACGAACCTGTGTTTACACAAAACTTTGGGTGGTTCAAGACATCACGTTCACCTCCTGAAATGTAGATCCGACAGGTACTAACAATGAGTGGTTCAATGCTGGAATACGCTACTACCTCAGATGCAGTCAGTTTTCGCTTATACTCTCGAAAAGTCCATCTATTTAGTCTATTGTTAAGTCTAGTCAATAGAGTCTGCCGAGTCTGCATAATCTTTTTGTGTCTACATTTTTTAGAGTAATTTCTATTCATGTGGGGGATTGTTGGAACCTAAATTATAAGCCTATTGGGCTGTGTAATTTTTTGTTATAATATGAAGAGAAATGTGGAAATATCTTTTGGGCTCTAAATGAAAAGTTTTTTACTTAAATGAAATGGAAGAGTAAAAATTCTCACAATGCTTATGACAAGAGAAAACTTATAGTATAGATATGGAACTCCCTTATCAAGGATCAGTTAATTGTGGAGACACTATAGAGAAGGAGTGAGAAGGGCCATTATGCAAACCACATACACGCGGCTGAGCTTAGGCTTGGGCACACAATAATATGTTCTTTTTGGAGTAAATTCATACCATGATTTTTGCATAATTTCCTAGATAAATCCTAACGGATTGTGTCTAATTAATCTCGATATATCTAAATGTTTTAGATTGTGTTAAAAAAATTACAAAAACTTCCAGATAATTATCGAAATATTTCCGTTACCTCTCTTGCGCGTTAAACAAGAATAATTCCAAGATTATTCTTTCCTTTATCGTTATCCTTAGCTTGTCGGTTAAGTATCCTTCCCTATAAATAAGCGTTTACCCTCTTCATTATTGGAAACGCTTAAACGCAATTAGAAACTAGTTCCAGAAAAATCCCAGTCGTCTCTTAAGTAAGTCTCGAGAGTAATCATAGTAGTTATAGTTCGTTAGATTATGTTTTGGGTGTTGTGAAACAGTCTCGTCACGGTTGTATCATGGGATTCAAAGATCGCATTCAAACCGTCATACAATATGGGCCATTTATTGAGTTAAGAAAGATATCAAATATCGACTATAAAATTTTCTCAAACGTTTTCATATTTAATATTATCCTTTATTTATCTTTCTGTTTGTTATTTCAATCATGATTTCCGCGGTCCTACATTTTCTGAGGGGAAACTAGCTGATCTATATGGTCGCAAACCTATCATTCTCATGGCGACTTTGTTTGTGTTAGCTTTAAATATTCCTCAATATTTAAATAAAGACAAATTCCTTTTCTTGCAGAATATTTATTTCTCTGACAATCTTTTCAGGATCATATACAATACCTTGTTTGGTTTAAGCACAAGCTTCTGGTTTGCTATTTCAGTTAGATTTCTTCTCAGCTGCGTCAATTGTCTACTCGGAGTAATAAGAGTAAGTAAATGTCTTTGTCAAAGCTGTGAAGGAATATCTACTTTTTCTCTTTTAAATGTCCTTTGAGGTTGCACTTTCTAAAGGTGTTTCTTTGCTGTTTCAGGCATATGCTTCAGAAGTCGCTAGTGAAGAGTATCACGCTCTTTGTCTTTCTGTTGTGAGGCTTTTGTTTATCTTGTTTATTCTATTATTGGCCATGTTTACTTCATCTAGTTTAATTAGTGGAAATAGTTTTTATGTCTTGCATGTTTTTCAGGTAAGTACATCGAGAGGTATAGGACTGATAATAGGCCCTGCTATTGGAGGCTATCTTGCTCAGGTACACTTCACTCTAAACTCTGCTTATACAAATTTCACCTTCCTTACATTTTCCTGATTGGGCTGCTTGGTTTCTGTTTCATGCTGCTTGGTTTACTATACACTCCAAAATGCAGTTTCAAATGCTCGCAAAATAGTCTCCTCAATAGGTTCTTTTTGTGTTGTGCATTACAGCTTTCCATATTTTCTGCCGAGCTTAGTTATATCAGTCTATGCTATTGGGGCTCTCATTGCATGCTGGTGGCTGCCTGAGTATTAACATGAACAAAAATCTTAATTCATTCTTCATAGACAAAATTAGGATTGGGTATTTTCATTGCCATGTTCTGACCATAAAATGAATTCTTGTGAAGATCAAAAACTAATGTTCAAGAAGTCACTAGGTGTTAACTAGACGCTTTGTAGAGGATTAATGACTAGTGGGTCTAGACATTAACAAATTATTGATTTATTTTATATATATTAAACCTATTTAAAATTTATTTAAACCGAATTAAGACGGTTTAAGCCGATTTCAAATGTTTTGAACTGATTTGAATCAAATAAATTGGATTTAATAAAAATAGTCTTGGCTATGACCGATTTGCTGCCTAGGTCCTATGCGCCAGGTAGACCGAATTTTAAAATCATGTCAACTATTAGGTATGAATTTGAGCATATTGATATTTATATGAAGGTAAATCTGGAAATATTAACTCATGGTATCAGTTAAAGGAAACACTTCATACGCGTTGCAGAATTGCACGCGGGAGGCTTAATCCAAATGAACCTGAATATTCACCAAATGAACTAACCGACGATGGAAGTACGGGTAGAGGACTCGATGACCAGAACACACAAAGCAAGCCAAGTCTCCTGAGGAAATTGTCCATTGATGGCTATCATCATTGTGTATTATGTTTTTTCCCTCCTGGAGATAGCTTATTCAGAGGTAAGACAGTTACAGTTCACTTCTCTATCGAAGTTATTTAAATAGTTTTAGAGGATCAAGTGCTTTCAAATATTTTCAGCAGCTTTAACCTTATATCATTTGTTTGATAAACTTTGCAAGATATTTTCACTCTGGGCTGGTAGCGACATAAGCTATGGAGGATTGAACTTCTCGTCTCAAGATGGCCAAGTTTTAGCTATATCAGGTGCATGTTGTATATATAGCTTACATTGTATGGTGTAGTTGTTCTTTAAAAAGTGTATTGCTTATTTATATTTTCTTCGTGAAGCGAGCTCATTGCTGATTGTTTAATTAGTTCTTGGATTCTTTTGATTTGGTTTGTGATACTCTATCCACATATATTTTCCGTTGGAGGTTCCTCGTGATTTGAGTTACCATGTTTTTCAGGACCTAGGATTCTGTTGTTTCAACTTATGGTATACCCCCCCCCCCCGAGAGATGGAGAAGATCCTGGGACTCCTTGTCATTATACGTCTTTCCGCGGTAAATCTGGCCTTGTAGTTTTGCTACGTCTGTTCGTTTCTCCATCTGTCATCTCCATCTAGCTGCTCCATCTATGTGATCTTGTCTTGAAGATTCATCCAGATTTTAAGGGGCTGTTTGTTTCTCCATCCAAATGGTCCACCATCTCGATGAATTTATGTTCGTTTCTTTATTTCTATTTTCATCTAGGTGAGTTTAATAAAAAAAATACAAAAATACCCCTGTTTTTATTTAATCATATTTTTTATATTAATTTAAACTATACTAATTTTTATTATTTAGTCTAAAATATTTTTATACTGAAATAATTTTAAATTAGCATTTTAACATTTTTGCTTTTTGGGTTTTGGCGGAAAAGCGCATTTTTTGCTGTTTTGGCAGGAAAACACGTTGTTGCGGTTTGGTGGTAAAACGCATTTTGTGATTTTGGTGGGAAAACACGTTTTTTCGGTTTTGGTGGAAAAACACGTTTTAGCATTTTTGGTGAGAAAATGTCTTTTCCGAAGAAAACACATTTTGGCCGGAAACGCGTTTTATGGTTTTGGCGAGAAAACACGTTTTGTCGGAAAGACGAGCTTTTCGGTTTGGGGGGAGGACGCGTTTTTGCTGTTTTGGCGGGAAACGCGTTTTTACAATTTTGGCGAGCAAACATGTTTTGGCGGGAAAACATTTTTTTACGGTTATGGCGAGAAAACACGTTTTGGCGAAAAAATGCGTTTTTGCAATTTTGGCAGAAAAACACGTTTTACGATTCTAGTGGAAAAATGCGTTTTGCGATTTTGGAGGGAAAGTGCGTTTTTGCGGTCTTGACGGAAAAATGTGTTTTGATGTGAATGTGTGTTTTTGTGGTTTTGACGAGAAAATGTGTTTTGGCGAGAAAATGTATTTTTGACGAAAAATGTGATTTTGGCAGAAAAATGAGATTTTGGCGGAAAATGTGTTTTGTGGTTTTGACAGCGTTTTGTGGTTCTGGTGGAAAAATGCGTTTTTGTAATTTTGTCATTTTCGTGAGTGAGAAAATGATATTAGGTTTAAGTTTGTAATTTGTGAATTATATAGGGGTATATTTCATTATAAGACAGTTTCAGCTACCAACACACTTTTTCTGGCATTTCAACACTTTCTCTCTTATTCCCAGCGTACGAAAACCCCATCGCTGCCATTTTTCTATTATTTCTAACTGAAACCTAACTAAAATACAAGAATTATTGGCCAGTGGCCACAAATCAATTTCTTTTTCTCTTTCCTTATCTCTTAAATTTTTCTTCTGTCTTTCTCATATAATTTTTTTCTTTTGTAAAACAAATCATGTTGAGAGGAAGATTAAGATTAATACGAAGATGAGAAACATGATGACGATGGAGTTCGAGTTTTGCAGTCCTTGGTCGGCATCATATAAAACAAGTAGAAGAAGAAGATGACGACAGAAACGATGACGGCGTTGATGATGAAGACGGCGACGGCAGTGAGGACAGAGACGTCAACGTCAAGGATGAAGAAGGTGAAGGAGAGGTGTGATTCTGAGATAATAAGTTTGAATGGAATCATCGGCATCAACGTTTGAAATCTTCGACTCATCTTCCACCATTGGATTTAACCATCGTTCTGGTGATGGATAGATAACTCCGATGAACTCGGTTTGTGCATGTGGCTGCTCCCTTATGCTTTCACCGAACCGGCTATGACTGAACTGAAATCTAATGAGTTCTTGTCTTCTAATTTTTCCCCCACCAAACTTGCCATCTTCACTAGCCAAAGAACCATGATTCCACTCGGAGGGAATCGTTGTCGTTGGTCAATATCAAGTGATGCTCATCTACTCCAGTTTCCCTTACGCCTCCGCTCTCTGATGGTTATAGCCGTCGCGAGAACGATTTTTGAAGTGGTAATGATGTCTCATTCCAGTGGAGTTTTTTGCATCCAGATTTGAAATCAGATAACTTCTTATTTGCTAACAAGAAGGAGAACTCAGCGTTAAAAGCCATTGATTTGGGCTTCTCTATGTTCTTTGAACCTTGTAAATATTACATCTTCTGAATATTAATGTTCATCCTATGAATCTGCTGCTTATGCAAAAAACTTTCCTTTATTGAAAGAGATAAGTTCACATAGATTGTAGGGAGTCCATATTAGATTGGTTTGAAGTGTCGAACAAACACGTTTTTTATGTGTGTAAATGTAAATATGTGTACACATGGATGTTGTGAAATTGTGTACACATGAAAAAAAAAAGTCATCAAAACTCAAGCAACTTCATGTTCCCGCACATTTACATTCACATATCAGTGAGAGAAAGGTAACTTGATACACTTAAACCACTCTAAAATCTTCAACTTAAATTTTGTTCAATAACAATGATGTCAAAGTGTTTTATAAAATGACATATTCAATAACATTAGATTTTAAAGTGTTTTAATAAAAAACATGTTTAAATAATAGTGAATTTGTTATTTTAATACAAATCATCAAAACTCCTAGTTGAATACACCATATGTGTTCTTTTGGTCAAAAACATTTTTTGTGGTGTTTTAGGAGATTTACCATATATTATATACATTTCACAGCGCAATATATATGTTTAAATAGGTCTACTTGTCCAGCTTATATTTCAATTTCACTGTATAGAATAGAATTTTTGTAAAAAAAAAAAAAGAAAAACTGAAATTTCTTAATGGAATTGGACTAACAATTCATAGAAAAAAAGTGATACAGTTATGAATAGGGTTGGACAAAAAACTTGAATCCGAAGAACCGAACCGAACCCGATCCGAACCGAACCCGATCCGAACCGAACCCGATCCGAAAAAGTAGTACCAAACCCGAACCGAAATTGATTAAATATCCACGGGTTCAAAATTTTGGTATTTAAAGAACCAAAACCAAACCTGACCTAAACCCCCAACCAAAGTATTTCTGGTACCTGAATGTATCTGAAATAGATTTACATACCTAAATATATTAATTATTTTAGATTTAATGTATATTAAAAACATCCGAAATATATAAGATACTTTTAAGTTGTCCAATATACTTGAAAATTTATACAAATAGTCAAAAGTAAATATATTAAAATTGCTAAAATATACTCAAAACACCAAAAGTGTTATAAAAGTAATGGAAAAGTCTATATTTATTCATAACATAGAGGTTCCTTATATAGGAGATTACACCGTCATAGATAAATGAAAAGATTACAAATCATAATCTCTTGGTTATGAGCCATCCACAATCTGGTTCATAACACTCCCCCTTGGATGTCATAACCATTTAGAGCTTGTAATGTGCTTTGATGTTGCCTCATTAAAACCTTACCAGGAAAACCCAATTGGAACAAAACCATGGTGAAAGAAAAAGAGTACAACACACATTACTCCCCCTGATTTGGACATTACTGAAGGTCCCTTGGACCTCTCCAATTTTCTACAATCCGTGGGTGATGAAGATCTTGGGCATAATATGCTTCGTCCTCGAACATGATAGTTGGTTCTTCTTTACCATCGGCCATGCCACAATCTGATCGAACATATTGAGTCATCGACCTCAAATACACACACGAAATCTTGGATGATGTTGCTGTGATATGTGTGTACCACCATGTGTAAAACATAACCTGTCTGAAAACAAATCAACAAAACCAAATA
>NW_013617683.1:5428-6789 GCF_000695525.1 Brassica oleracea var. oleracea | reverse complement strand
AGTGATCTCACGCCCATGTACTAGATAATGGGTGAGACTGGTCCATATTAAATCTCTTGAGTACTCTTTTCTGTATATACTATTTGATGCACAAGGATTTCATTGTTAATGTACTCAAGCTGTAATCCCAAACAAAACTGTGTTTTCCAAGACCTTTCATCTCAAACTCTTTCTTGAGATATTCAACTGTTTGGGAAATTGTATCCAAAGGTTCCTAGGATATTCAGATCATATACTTTGATGATTATCAATATTGTTCTCGAGAACTTGATGTACTTTCAGCTCAATACCCTCTAGTACTTTCATTATCCAGTGGACCATATAAATATGCAGTCACTACATCAACTTGCTGCAAGTCTAATTTTCTCTCTTATATAGCCAGACTTATGAGAAATCTAAAAGTAGTTGCATCCACCACATAGGAGTATGTCTCCTCATAATCTATTACTGGTCTTTGTGAGAATCCTTGTGCAACATCGGCTTTATATCTCACGATTTCTATTCCTCACAAGAGCCATTTATATCCACTGGTTTTAACATCATATGGCGTTTTAATCATATGTTCAAATAAGCATTTCTTCCTTAAACTATTTAACCCCACGTTTCCATTCAATTAAATATGTTCTACGAGTGCGCACTCTTATATTGACGTGGGTTTATGATCCTCGCTTATATTCATAAATTCAAGTGCTACCTTGTATGCAAATAAATCATCTTATGTCGACATTCCTTATTGGTTCCATTATGTTCCAGACATGATATAATCGATTGAAATTCATTATTATAAGGACCTTTAATACTTTGCAGCTTGGCGTCCCAAGCTACATTGTTTGGTACATGTACCTTAAAGCCGGCCGGCCTTATCTCCATGTCTAGGATGGTTTCCTTAATAACCTCGGATTTGGATTTTGATTATCATTCTCTGCACCTTTCTTTTGTTTCCGAGGATTCTTATCTTTTAGAACCTATTTGGTCTACCACGTTTCATACATTGTCTAGACTCTGTAGCAACTTGACTGTGTCTCTTCTTGGACATCAAATTCGTTGGTGCTTTACAAGCTGGTTTATATATGACTTAGTCATTCTTTTTCGGGTCAGCAAATGTGTCTGACATTTTATTAGCTAGCTTTGTAAATGTATAATCTTTGGATGTCTGTTTCACATTCTTTAGTCCGGGAATCTTGCCAAGACATTGATGGTTGATTTCATTCTATTTCTTTTACCATTCTTTTACCAGCTTTATTATTTATTTTTTCTCCTCCTGGTCTTAAAATAATCCGTGTACCTGGCCTCAAATATAATCACCCATAGCTGGCTCAAAGTACTTTATTATTGTGGGAGAATCATATCCAACATATATC
>NW_013617683.1:3499-3934 GCF_000695525.1 Brassica oleracea var. oleracea | reverse complement strand
GGATTCAAGCATTACACAATTTAGGGTTTCGATCCAAAAATAGGGTTTCAATCATGAAAAACCAAAACAATCAGTTTCAATGCTGATTCTATCAATTTTATTAATCATTTTCAAGGCTGATATTTATCAGATTCAAGGCTGATATTAGCAAGATGGAATCAAACAATCTGATTTTAGGAATACGCAAATTAGGGTTTAGGGTTTCAATTTGAAATTAGGGTTTTATCAATCAATCAGCTTCTAGCAAATAATCTTAAACCTCAAAACAGTTGATTATATCATGAAACTATTAATCAAGTATAATATGAAACCTCAGAACATTCAATTCGGATTATGCAATACACAGATTCTATTTTAGAGTTTATCAATTCGAATTAGGGTTTATATTATAACAGATTCTAACATGCAATATTAAACCTCAAATCATTCAATCAG
>NW_013617683.1:0-3442 GCF_000695525.1 Brassica oleracea var. oleracea | reverse complement strand
CAGATCATTCGGATTTTAAACAAGTAAACCTCAATCAATCTATCAACCTATCGGATTATATAAGCAAAGCAAGCTAGCAACCTATCGGATTTAATCAATTTTTTAACAACATAATCTCTTGGTTATGAGCCATCCACAATCTGGTTCATAACAAAAAGTATTTAAATATCTATTGATTCTCTATCCAAATATTCAAACCAAACCAAACTTATTTTTGTATTTTAGGTATTTTGACATATGTTATTCAAATTTATATGTTATATATTATTTTGTTTATAGATTTTGAGAAATTTAAAGTATATAATGAATTTTTAAAATTTTAAAATAATTTAAATGAGTTATCCGAACCCAAATCGAACCCGAAAATATCCGAACTGAACTCGAACCAAAATTTAAAAAATACACGAATGGCTCTGAAATCTGTGACTACGAAAACCCGAAACCCAAAATCCGAATAGACCCGAAATGAACCCGAATGGCTACCCGAACACCCACCCCTAGTTATGAATAGAAAAATACTTTCTTAACAATAAAGTTAGAGTAACTCTTCAGAGAACAGGTGTAGTCTGACTACAAACATCAGCTTTTTCCATATTATTGATATATTGATTACATCTGTAACAAAATAAGATTATATAATAATAAGATTATATAATAAGATACACATGTATATATTTTGACCCAAAAAAAGATACACATGTATATATATTAATGCGTGAATATTATCATCTATGTTGTTTCGTGTATCTTTAATTTGAGAAAAATCTTCATAGTTGAAATCGAAAACTTTCACGAAGTATTTGAGGTAATAGTTGTTTCACACATGCAGTTGTTGTTCTCTCAGCCACTCTTATCTAAATTTATGATCGAAGACTTTATAGTTCTTACTGCAATCGTGCACATTAAAATTTACGATGCATGTCGATAAGAATTCCTTCACATAGTTCATCTCCAAACTTTTGAAGAAGAGAATAATGCACACAACGTTGACTTTATTTTCCTATATAATAAAAAGTTAATTTTAATAATAATTACAAAAGATTTAAAAAAAAAAATTACCTTTTTGTTAAGTATGAGAAAATTCTTTCCAAGTTCATTATTCTTTTTCAAATTTCTTACCTTTTAATATTTCTAACGGATTTAGTGTTAAATAACCTTCTGAATTTATTGTTTCCTTGATAATTCTTGATAAAAAATTAAATAAAAAATTTGAGTTAGAAAATAGTAAATATAATTTTTTTTTCAAACATAGTCTTATTGTAAGAAGGGTCTAGTTAAACTTTTGACTAAACCCTGATAACAATCAAAATCATAACAATCGTTGTTGATTTTCAAATTGTTATCTAAATAAATCATTTATACTGCATTGATTAATTGTTGTTGACGTAACATAATAAATTGATGTTGAGATTAACTTACCTATGACAGCATAACCAACTTTATAAGAACAAACACACGTAGTTGTGCCAATAAGTTACGCACAGCAACGTCATATTTTATGATAATTATGACAGTCTCTAGTAAGGATAATGATAAAACAATTTAAAGCTATATCAAGAAAAGAAACGCAGCTAATGTTTTTCTTGTATGAGAGAGTTTCTGATTTTAAGCAATATTGTTTTGTGACAAAATATAGGAGAGTATCTTATATTTAGATGTGAATAATTGTAATCCTTTTTGGATTATAATTTCTTAAACAGAAAATTTAGTATTTAAATAGGAAAGTTTATTATTTTATTTTTTTAGAGCAAACAAAACATTTACAGACTCATATTGACTTTGTAAACCAGTTTGGTAACTCCGCATCCATGTGAACGACGAAAGACGGTTATTTAAATAGGAAAGTTTATTATCTATACAGAAATATTTCCTTTACAAATTTTTTGTTTAGATTTGAAAAAAAAAACTACAATTAAACACTCTTTAACAATTTTCTTTTTGTAGAAGATTTTATAAAAGGATAATTACTATCAAATAGTTTTTTACAATTATATTTTCTTTATGATTTTAGAAAAAACAAAAGTTAGTATTAAATAAATTATCTTACAGATATTTTTTGTTTAAGATTTATAAAAAGGAAAAATAAAAGAATTTTAGAAAAATAATTACTGTCAAATAAAAACTATCAAATAATCTTTTGTTTTGTCTTTGCTTAGGATTTAGAAAAATTTCTACTAAATAATTTCTTTGTGTTATTACCTTATTATATTTATCTTATTAATTATGATAGATTTTAACACATGTCATCGTCTTAAAAATTTTATTACCATGTGTCACGATCATGTTAATTAGCAACTTTGAAAAACCAAATTTTATATAATAAGATTCATTTATCTTTTTAGGAATAGAAGATCTTTCATGCAAAGGTTTAAGCAAGGACATTCAACATAGTTCATATTTTAATATATACTTATGTTTTGTTTTAGAATCGGTCTTTATCATATTTACTATTTTGTGATATAAGAAGACAGAGACACTAAGGTGAAATAAGATGGAGATGAGAGACGCAGTTTCACTATGCCGGTGGCTTCCTTAGAGGTTCCTTCACCTGAAGAAAGTGAGAACGTTTGGTCACTAATACCACAGCTTAAGAGAAAACTCCACATGCACCAGAAGAAAGCTTTCGAGTTTCCCTGGAGAAACCTAGCCGGGTCAGTGGTTCCTTCGATGATGGATCCAAGTTCAGATAAGATGGGTGGCTGTGTGGTTTCTCATACCCCAGGAGCAGGCAAAACATTTCTCATCATAGCTTTTCTCGCAAGCTACTTGAAGATATTCCGTGGGAAGAGGCCTTTGGTTCTTGCTCCCAAAACAACATTGTACACATGGTACAAGGAGTTCATCAAATGGGAGATTCCAGTTCCCGTTCACTTGATCCATGACCGTAGAACAAAGAGAACAAGATTCAGTTCAAGGGGATTCCAAAACCGAGCCAAGACGTTAGTCAACTGTTTAGACAAGATTCAGAAGTGGCATGCCCAGCCTGTTTAGACAATACAAGAAGCTTTTGCTCCTGTAACAGCTTCTTGTATTGCAATAAAACTAATCAAATATCACAACTGTGTAATAATTCAGTCGTATGTTCATAATCTTAATACATGTGAAACAAATGTATCTATATACTTGATGAGAGGATGAAATAGAGTCAGGGAAGATGATGATGATACTTGGCAATAATAAAACTGTTGTTTTAGTTCCTACAACAATGTCACGAATATACTTCATCTTATCTCACTGAGACACACCGACTGAGAGAGAGAGAGAGAGAGCATCTGACTAAAATAAACATCAAAAACACACCTACAATAACATATCATCTCTCCCCCAACCAACAACGGAGCTTGAACCAAACAGCAGCAGACTGCCTCTTACTTCCTTTTAGGTTTTTATGTGCACTTAGCTTTTGCTCCTTCCATTACCTACTTGCCTGCCAAAAACAAAA
>NW_013617682.1:10176-26548 GCF_000695525.1 Brassica oleracea var. oleracea | reverse complement strand
CCTCCGCCGATAGTTCCTCAAACTGCTCACGGTATTCCTGTATAGTACCGGTTTGGCGCAACCTCAGCATCTGACTCACAATGGTTCCCCCTCTGATAGCCTTGAACCTTCTCTTAAGTTTCACCTTGAAATCTCCCCAATCATTCGGCTCTTCCCGATCCTGAATCATTCTCAACCACGTCACAGAACCACCCACCATACTTGCCATCGCCAAAGAGAGCTTCTCTTCTTCCTCTGTTTGATTCACCGAAAAACACTTCTCTACACGAAAAATCCAATCATCCAGATTTTTACCTTCGAAATCTGACAGCTCTAACTTCTTCGGTGGAGACTCCGACTTCTGTTGAGCCGAATACCCAGAAGATCCTCCTTGGTAAATTGGAGTGCTCATCTCCCCTGATCGGAGAGGAATCGCTTTCTCATTCAGCTGCAACAACCCTTTGGTGGCTCGGATCGTTACCTCTTCGTGTGATTTCTCCTTGTTGTCCCCCAGATTCGAGTTAGGGTTTAACTCAGATCCAGATTCAGAACACGGTTGTTTCAGAAACATGGCCACCAGCTGAGCGTGGCGCTCCTCTGCCTTCTTATCGATCTCCAGGAACTTCTTATCGTTCTTCGCCGTCACCTCCAGCAACGTTTGTTCGCTCTTCGTCGCGACACTCCGTATCTCATCGATCGCCGTCGTCACGGTAGTGTTTCGGATCTTGATCTAGCAATCGCTATTGGTAGTGACGAAGAGGATAACCATCAGCTGTCTCCAAAATGCTTCGAGTGTACCACACTAGTTAGTCTGAAAATGCACCGTGGGATTGATATTTCCTTGGTTTCTGGTCGCATTCTCTTACCGTTGCTTAAAACGCTGGTTCTTGACTCAGTTCCAGTTTGTCCTAATGAGTTTGAGATTCTGCTACTTCATGCTCTGCCTTCCCTTCAGGAATTGCTTCTTGTTTATGTAATGTGGAAAGGTATGGAGGATGTCACAGTGTCAAGTTCAAGCCTCAAGACCCTAACAATAAAGTTAGGCTATTTTGTTAGCACTTTATCAATTGATACACCAATTCTCCTTCACTATAATTACTCTGGTTGTGTTGCATCGGACTATCCACTAGTTACTATGGGAAACTTGGTTGATGCTCAAATAGTCTTCTTTTTATTAAGTGAACACCAAATCAACTAGATAATGGTTGGTTTGACGTCCAAGTTGCTCTTGGATACAGTAATGTGTGGAAACTCTTTCATGGCATACGAAATGTTCCTTGTTTCCTGACACTTTTGAGGTCATGTTTCTGTTCTCTCACTCTCTCTTGGAATAATCTTACTCTCTATATGATTTGGTTTCAAAACATGTAATTCTAAAATGCTTTCTTGCTTTCAGGTGATTTTGTATGTGCTCTGAATCGTTGCCAGTGTTCGACAACCTCAATTCATTAGCTATTTGGAGTGGCGGGGATCGAGGATGGCAAGCAATGCCAGCTCTTTTAAGGAACTGTCCAAATTTAGAAACTCTAGTCATTAAGGTAATAAAAACAAGTCTTTTGCCAAACATGTACATACACATAGTTCATACTTGTTACTTGAATCTCTGAATGGGTCTCCTTTGTGCATTTAGGGTCTCGTGCACCGTGTGACAGATAAGTGTGGGGATGTTTGTGACTGCATTTATCGAGAGGACAAAGGACTTTCACTCACACTTTGTCCAGTAAAAGTGATGGAGATTTACGGGTTTCAAGGAACAATGAAAGAGATGGCGATGATACAGCATTTCTTGGACTATTTTCCATCTCTGAAGGAGATGGAGGTCTATGCTGAAGAGAATAGTACTACACAGCTACGTGACCGTGAAGTTTCTAAACTTGTTTTGAGAATTTTCCAACTCTACAACAAGTTCTCGAGTTGCAGTGTCCAGCTCTGCATATGAAGTGGCTGAAGAACAAAACTATCTCCTAGTTTTTTTTTTTAACTTGTGTTTAACTTTGCTTGAAAACCGTCTCAAATTTAACTAATCTCAAAAGACCCTAGTTTCTTCTTCTTGCCTGTAATCTGAATCATTTGCTACGGATGGCTTGTTTTCCTTTGATTCTCTGACAGGTGTTTGTTTTGAGTTTGTTATTGTTGTCGGCTGTACTTGACTATAAGTTATTGTTTTTTTTTTGGTTTTTGAGAAGAGAGTGCCAAAGGTTAGCTATCATCACATAAGTAAGCCATCTATCTTAGCCCGAAAGTCTACGGTTCGTTGATCATGTACACTACGTAAGATATGACCATGATACACTACTGTGCTTCCTCTTGACACATGTCGTAATGATAACCAATTACTCCTCCCGAAACAATGGATGGAGATCGTAAAATAAAGAAAAAAAGGTAAACCGACGATGGAAAAAATGAAAAAAAAGATCATCATAGAAAGACTTAATGTAATACCATGAAAATAGTTTCCTTTAATTAACTGTAAACTAGGTAATAATTCGCGCTTTGCGTGAAATTAAATACGTTTTTAAAACTCTACATTATGTATTTGTTACACGTATAATACATTATATCACATGTATTGTAACGACATCAAACATATTGTGTGTTTTAATATTTTTTGTATATTAATTGTAGCTATGAAATTATTGGCTTTGTGAAATATATCTAACATATGTGTTGAGTTTTATCCTAAGCTTAAGCTTAAGCATAATATTAAGTGCATCTCCAACGTATTACTCCATTTTTTACTCCAAAATGGTGTAACACCAAAATGGAACTGAATTTTACTCCAATGTATTACTCTATTTTTTACTCCAAAAAATTATATTCTAAAATAATTCTATTTTTTATTTAATTATTAATTGTTAATAATACCTCCTACTAATAAAAATTTACCAACTAACCCCAAGTATTTGTTTACAAAAATTCCTTAAATATAATTTATTTAAATTAAACATTTACTATTAAAAAGTACAAAAATCATATAAAGAAGACAATATGTTTTTTGGTTCAACAATGAGCATTAGAATATGTTTCTCACAAATGATCAACTAATGCATTTTGTAATGAAAAATGAGCTTCTTTATCTTTGATATTCCTAAATCGAGTAAGAAAATTTTGAAATCATACATTTTGATTTTCTGCAATTTCGATATCCGGAGGTGGAGCTTCTCTTCCAAGTTTAATTGGTGCATCGAGTTCACGCTCATCCTCAATTATCATGTTATGTAAAATTATACATGTAGTCAAAATCTAAATGTTCGTGCGTATATTCAAGCTCAACAAGTAAAAATATTATAAAACGAAATGATGAATCACAAGATCAACAAGCTCCTTCTCAATCTTCTCCGCTTGGGCAATATTTCACGGATATTAGCGGATCCAGAAGCGATTTTCCGGATTATTAAATATTTATTTTATGTTATTTTTATTTATATTATTTATGTTTGTTATTTTTAACTAGTTTATGCATCTTTATGTAAAACTATTAAATAATCATTTGTGGAATATCCTATGATCTTTTATGTTATTGTATCATTTATAAATATTATTTAAGTAAGAAATAAAAACATTAAAGAACTAAAGGACCATTTCATAAATAAATAAAAAGTTCACCTCCAAAATGAAGTAATGGGTAAGATTCCTCCATCAATGAAGTAACCCTAGCCATTACTCCATTTTGGAGTTGGAAATGCAGTGGGGTTGGAATAGATTTTACTCCAAAATAGTGTTTAGCGTAAAAAATAGAGTAGGGTTAGAGATGACCTAAACGGACTAAATGATTGTTTAAAAACTTAATGTATTAAAAATGAGCTTGGCCAAATATGTCAAGTATTTTAATTTTTCGGGGAAAAAAATAGTCACCAATAAAAGAAAAGTGAAAAGGGTATTAGGTTTTGTGGGAACAGTTCGCTAGATCTATTGTCGACTTGATCTTTTTAAATTATTGATCACAAAATTTTAACTGTGAAGTTTTTAACAAATTTAGTAATTTAAAGTTGTTTTTAAAATTTTTAAATGTAACATATACGAAAAAATATGAATTTTATTACATGGGGAATATAATTTTTTAATTTTATATTATTAAAATAAATTAAACAAAAATGATGAATGATATAAAAATTGTTACAAAATATTTATTTTAATCATTAATTGTAATATATATTTTAATCATACTAGGTAATTTCATAGCTTTCATTTAAGGAAAGAAGGAAACTATCCTTTTATATATTAATAATTATTTTATGATTAATTTAATAAAAAGTATAGTATATGGACCAATTTAATTCTCTAGTGGTTCTAAGAATCATTATAATGATGACATGTATCATAGTTAAAAGTTTATAATGGTTCTTTTTTAATATATAGAGGATAGAACAATTATAGTTACAAAATAGAGATATCTTTCCTAAGAATGTAAACCAATACCATCATATTAAAGTATCCTTCCATAGTGCTCTGAGTAAATGTTGTAAGAAGCCAAAAACCGAATTGACATAAAAAAAACTATAAAATGCGATGTTACGGAAATAAACGATATGAAAGACGATACAAAAACATTAAAAAAACAGACTGTGGAGTCGAAATTAATTTCTTTTATTAACTCTTAATATTCGCCCATAAGTACAGCAGATCTTATATGAATTAGAATCTCAAGAAAAACTACGTTAGACTGTCACATGACACTTGTAAACCGCCATACGAACTAAAAATCTACGAAACACTCTCTAAAGAAACTTACTCTCGGAGGTTTTGTTGTTTTTTTCCGATGTAAAAATTATTGAAGAAGAATGAACAGAGACTGATATTTAAAGAAGAGACGAATAGAGGTTTTCCGCAAGCACGTTGCCGGAGATTTCACAGAGATCAACGGAAAGTTGAGTTATGAAAACTTATTTTCCAGGATTCTTTCTTTTTTATTTAATTATCTTGAGGATAAACTGCGTGACATTTTTATTTGTTAAACAAACTACTTGCGTATTAAAACGAAATGCATGTTATTTTTAGGAAGAAAATGAACCAAAACGTTAAGTTTAACTTGGCCCAAAAACCATCTTGTAGTGACCCGGAAGCCACATTCTCAAAATCCAAAGCCTAAACCCAAACACAAACCCACGTCGAGCCTAATTGGACAGGGGTAGCGTGCGCGTGAGGAACCGTTTAAACCTTCGTAAGAGAAGGACATATTTATACAATTCTCTGATTCTTGCATTCCCCGATCTGGGACAAAATGAATTTTGTCACTTAGGCAAGCTTTTGTATTTCATTTTCACTAAGTTACCAACATGGGCGGATCTAGGACTAAACTTAGATGGGGGCACATGACATTTTTACATTACATCTAACTCTCTAGACAGAGGCACTTTTTGTACTTCATACATATTAGTATATTACTATAGAAAAATTAAAACTTAGACGGGGCACGTGATTTGGTTCCTTTGGAAAAACAGGAACAATCTTTTGTTTGAAGGTAAACAACACAACTTGATGGAGCTGATAGGAAAACTTTTGAGGAATCTGAGTTGTGGCGTTTAGCTCCAACGCATGAACAGAGGTTGGAAGAGGATCAAAGGAAGGAAGCATTGTAAGAGCAGAAAAAGTGGTCTCCTCCTCCTAGAGGATGGGTTAAGTGCAATATTGGAGTAGATTGGACAAAATGTAACCAGTTGGGAGGTGGAGCTTGGGCGATAAGAGATCATAAAGGTAAAGTGGTATTACACAGCAGAAAGGCATTTTATATGATAAGGAATCTTCATGAGGTCAAGTTGAAAGTGCTGGTATGGGCCATTGAGAGTATAACTGATCATCACTTTAATCGAGTGATATTTGCTAAAGATGATGGGGACCTAACTCAGATGATCTTAAGACCGAAGCCTTGGCCAAATTTCAAAGGAGAAATTTGGTTGATCATGAATAGGTTGGTTAGAATAGAATGGTGGAGATTGGTGAAAGAGAACAGGGATAACAACAGAGGAGCTTTCCTCATTGCTCAAAGTGTCGCTAAAGGAGGACATCTCAGCTCATACGTAGCAACGGGAGGTCCAAGATGGCTACATGATTTCTTCGAGAATGAGGAAACCCTTTTCTCTGTTTAGATCTTTGCAGTAGGTTTTTGGGGATTTTTTGGTTGGCTTGGTATAAGGAATGGGTTGTTGTGCTAGTAAGCCCTTGGTCATATTGAAGGAGATGTTGCTATATGTTTCGGTGGGCTTGTTTGGTGTCTAAGTGTCTATCACTGATATGTAATACTTTTGGAACTCTATTTGTTCATGAATATAATTTAACAGATGACAAAAAAAAAAAACGGGGCACGTGATCCTGTTACGTTGGCTCTGCGTCCGCCCTTAGTTACCAACTTCTTTGCATCATATCTCATTTAATTTAAGTCTGTTTTTGATGTGTGAATATAATCCGGCTATCTTGACCACCGGTTTCACCGGAACCGGAAAAGTCACCAGAAAAACAATAATGTCAGCTATTCATTTTCCAAAAAAAAAACAGAGTTCCAACAAATGAGAGGGTTGTGTTATCTATATTATCAAAATCGAAGTAACTTTTTGTACTGTTTGGAAAGATGCTAGTTTGGTAGCCAAGTCTCAGGAAGCAGTTTTAGCAAAACCATAGCCTTTAACCGGTGGCATTTATTGATAAACCATCAATTTTAACCACATTCAAATCTCATCTGCTCTCTTCTCACTGGATGCATTGCAGTGACCCCATTGTTGGATTAAGCATTTCGTAGCGAGGTAGACGCCGAAACTCATCTTGTTAGTGCTTACTGCTTATTCGAGTCTCTTTGTTAGGGTTTCTTTGTTCAAAGTTTCCTCCTTCTCTACTTGCGTTGTCGATTCTCTTGAATACATTATGATAAAACCTTTCTCTGTTTTTATGTCATGCACAGTGATACTGTTTAGTCATCATCGTACCTCTAATGTTCCGAGTTAGTTAAAGGCTTAAAGCTTTGAGCTTTGTCTACTTAAGTGCAGAGTAGATGGACCGTGTTAGCATTCTTCCAGACGAGGTTCTTTGTCATATACTGTCCTTTCTTACTACAAAGGAGGCTGCTTTGACTTCGATTCTCGCCAAGAGGTGGCGCAATCTTCTCGCATTTGTCCTTTTTCTTACTATTGATGACTCTGTGTTTCTGCATCCGGAAGAGGGTAAGCAGGACATGGAAGAAGTTAAACAGAGCTTCATGGACTTTATGGATAGAGTTTTGGCGTTGCAAGGTAACTCTCCCCTAAAGGTATTCTCCCTCAAGTGTCTTACTGTGGTTGATACGGATCGTGTGGATGGTTGGGTAAGCAATGCGTTAGCTCGTGGTGCTGTTTCGGATCTCGATCTAAAGATCATTATCCCAAGTGACATAGGGGAATTTTATAAGCTGTCTCCAAAATGCTTTGATTGCAGCACACTTGTTAAGCTGAAAATGAACTGTGTGATTGATCTTACTTTGGTTGCTGGTCGCATTTTCTTACCGTTGCTTAAAACGCTGGTTCTTGACCATGTTACGGTTTGTCCTAACGAGTTTGAGACTCTGCTTCATGCTCTGCCTTCCCTTGAGGAATTGCTTCTTGTTTATGTAATGTGGAAAGGAATGGAGGATGTCACAGTGTCAAGTTCAAGCCTCAAGACCCTGACAATGAAGTTAGACTATTCTTTAAAGACTTTGTTATCTGATACGCCAAGTCTCGTTCACTTTAAGTACTCTGGTTATGCTGCATTGGACTATCCGGTAGTTAATATGGGAAACTTGGTTGATGCTCAAATCGATTTCTTCTTAAGTGATAGCCAACTCAAGCAACTTCGAGAACCAGATAATGATGAAGATGCTCATCGTTATAGTAAGGTGTGGAAAATCTTTCATGGCATACCTTATGTTGGGAATCTTAGCTTGCTTCCTGATACTCTTGAGGTCAGTTTTCTTATTCAGTTCCTGGAGCATATGAACAAGCGAAGATCTAGTTTTTAAAACAAAACATGTGATTCCCAAATGTTTTGTTTTGTCTCGTCTTGCTTTCAGGTGCTTTCTATGTGCTCTGAATCGATGCCAGTGTTCACCAACCTCAAATCATTAACTATTCGGAGTGACGAGGATCGAGGATGGCAAGCAATGCCAGATCTTCTAAGGAACTGTCCACATTTAGAAACTCTTGTCATTAAGGTATAAATACAACTCGTTTTGCCAAACATGTACAAACAGTTAACATTTGAATCTATTAATGGTGTTTAGGGTCTCGTGCACCGTGTGACAGATAAGTGTGGGGATGCTTGCGACTGCATCTCTCGAGAGGACAAAGGACTTTCACTCAAACTTTGTCCAGTAAAAGTGATGAATATTTACGGGTTTCGAGGAACAATGAAAGAGATGGCAATGATGAAGCATTTCTTGGACTATTTTCCATGTTTGAAGGAGATGAGGATCTATGCTGAAGAGAATAATAATCCTACACGGCTAGGAAACCATGAAGTTTGTAAACGTGTCTTGGAGATGTTCCAACTCTACAGCAAGTTATCTGAATGCAACTATGTTCATTTGCTTTTCATTTTTTAACTTCCATCTACATCCAGGTGGACTTGTTAATAAAATGATTAAACTATATTTTTTTACGTTTCGGCGGAAAAATAGCATTTTTACGGTTTTGGCGGAAAATATTTTTGCGGTTTTTGAAGAAAAATGTGTTTTTGGCGAAAAAGTGCATTTTTGTTGTTTTGGCGGAAAAATACGTTTTTATGGGTTTGGCGGAAAAATACGTTTCGCGGTTTGGACGGGAAAAGTGTGTTTTAGGGTTTTGGTGGGAAAAATTTTTTTGACGGGAAAAGTTTTTTTCGCGATTTTGGCGGGAAAAGCATTTTCGCGATTTTGGCGGGAAAAGCGTTTTTGCGGTTTCGATGAGAAAATACATTTTTCCGGTTTTGGGTGGGAAAATACATTTTTCCGATTTTGGCGGGAAAATGCGTTTTTCCGATTTTGGCGAGAAAATGTGTTTTCCAGTTTTGGCGGGAAAATGCGTTTTTCCGGTTTTGGCGGAAAAAATTCGTTTTCCGGTTTTGGCGGGAAAATTCTGTTTTCCGGTTTCGGCGGGAAAATGCGTTTTCCGGTTTTGGCGGGAAAATGCGTTTTCCGGTTTTGGCGGAAAAAATTTGTTTTCCGGTTTTGGCGGAAAAATTGTGTTTTCCGATTTTGGCGGGAAAATGCGTTTTTTCCGGTTTTGGCGAGAAAATTCCGTTTTCTGGTTTTGGCGGAAAAATTGTGTGTTTTCGGTTTTGTCGAGAAAATGCATTTTTCAGCGTTTAGCGGAAAAATTGAGTTTTTTCGGTTTTGGCAAGAAAATTGTGTTTTCCGGTTTTGGCGAAAAAAATGCTTTTTGCGGGAAAATGCGTTTTTTTCATTTTGACGGGAAAATGCGATTTTTCGGTTTTGGTCGAAAAGTGTGGTTTTACTGGTTTGGCCGAAAAATGTATTTTTATGAAAATGTGTGTATCTTGCGGTTTTGGCGGTAAAGTGTGTTTTTCAGTTTTTGCGGGAAAATGTATTTTTTGGTTATAGCAGAAAAATGTATATGCAAAAAATAGAATTTATGGTTTGAAAATAATATTTTAATTTTAAAAGGTCATTTTTGTCATTTATCATTTTGGAATGAACTAGATGCATCTGCATCCAGATGCACCATCAAGACTCACCTTCATTTGAGTGAAAATTTGAGATGAGTTTTAAAAAATTCATCTAGGTGATCCATCTGGATGTAGTATTATAATGCGCAAAACGAACATCAATTTACATCTTCACCCAGATGGATCATTTGGGTGAGCAAACGAACAGGGCCTCGAACTCATGGTGGGCGATGTTCTTTGCAGATGAAGTGCCTGAAGAAGGAAGCCATAATCCTAGTTTTGGGCTACAGTTTAAGTTGTGTTTAACTTTCTTGAAAAACATAATCCTAGTTTTCGGCGGCAGTTTAAGTTGTGTTTAACTTGCTTGAAAACCATCTCCTAGTTTTGGCCTGCAGTTTAAATTGTGTGTAAACTTTTCGTAACTGAAAAAATATTATTCTTGCAACTGAATGATAACAAAAGAAAAATACCAAAATAGATGTCAAAAAAAAAACTAAGATAAAAAATCACGTAAATAAACAACTATAAATCAAATTTATTGTTACTTCTTATGTACATATATTTAGTATTTTAATATTAAAATAAATCTAATAATTTAGAAAAATACATTATGACATATCATGTTTACAGATAAATATAAATCAAATTTATTGTTAATTTGATAATCATATCTTTAATACTTTAGTATAATGATAAAATCTAATCATTATATTTATATACAATAGTAAGTATAAAAGAATAATGAATAATAGAAGAAACATGTAGATAAACAGAAAATAAATACATTTAATCTTCTATATTTTATCCAAACACATTTTTCATTTAATTTTTTGAGCTAATTTATATTAGATTTATTAATGATCAACTAAATAATAAATTTATAATTATTCATTAAAAGTAACAACAACATTGACGTGTCTAATTTTTAATGCGAAACTTTGAATGCGAAAATCATTTCACGAATACTAGTATAGTATAGATATAGATTTAGTTTGTAACTCCAACAAATTATCAAATAGCTTACAAACAAATGAATAATTGATAAGTACTTTATAGATAATTATTAATTAATTTGCAAATAATTTACAAGTAACTTGAAAATACATCATGTTTTAGCAAGTATGTATATATTTTGTCAAGCTTTTTAGCAAGTACAGTATTTGAAAGTCAAGTATACTAAGAAAACGAAATACTAGGCTTGTGTTCACCCATAACTTCAAAGAAAACCATCTATAACCAACGTATATTCACACTGGACAAGTTATGCTCAACTCAATTCTTGTTTGTCTGGGATGTTATATATACGGTTATCCAGCCCGGCTCCCTATGTAATTTAAGCTCAGCCTTAAATGAAGTCTAACCTTTTTAGAATCTATCAAAATATGTAAAACAGGGTTGAACCCTTTTCAATCCTTTTTAAACCCTTTTTAAACAACCTTTTTAAACCCTTTATCTTCTTTATGTAAATACATTTTGTATAATCTCTTACAAAATACATATTGGCTCATATATATTAACATAAAGTAAAGAAAAATGGTTTTTGATTAAAATATTTCTTGTTTTTAATCTAAAGATTTGTGATAACGGCGTAAAAGCTTATTTTGTGATTTTGGCGAAAAAACTTGATTTTGTGGTTTTGGCAAAAAAATTCAATTTTACAGTTTTGACAGGAAATCTCATTTTTTGATTTTTGGCGGAAAATCCCATTTTTGCAATTTTGGCAGGAAATTTTGTTTTAGAGGAAAAACTTGATCTTATGGTTTTTGTGGAAAATCTTGATTTTGCGGTTTTGGCGAAAAACTCGATTTTCCAGAAAACTCAATTTTACGATTTTGGCGGAAAAATTTGATTTTACTATTTTGGCAGAAAATCTTGATTTTATGGCTTTGACGGAAAAATTCGATTTTACGGTTTTGACGAAAAATTTTGATTTTACGGTTTTGACAGAAAATCTCATTTTTATGATTTTATCGGACATTCTCGATTTTGCGATTTCGGCGGGGAATCTCGCTTACGGTTTTGGCGGAAAATCTTTATGATTTTGGTGGAAAATCTCGATTTTACGGTTTTGGTTGAAAAAATCAATTTTATGGTTTTGGCGGAAAAACTAATTTTGCCGAGTCTGGCGGAAAAAAATCGATTTGGAGGAAAAACTTGATTTGGCAGAATATTTTTTTATTTTAACAAAAAATCTTGGTTTTTTACATTTTTTGTAAAAAAACTCAATTTTATAAAATTTTAAGAAGAATTTATTTTTGAAATTTTAACCCTAAACCAACTCATTGTTGTTTTTTTCTATCTCCTCCGCTTGTTTAACCAGCAACTAAGGGCGTGCTCTCAGCTCAGTGAAAAACCTAAAACTTGGGTGCTGGATTAATTATTTCGTAAGGAGGTAAATAACGAGCTTTACTCATCTCTTCTGCTAACTACTGATTCGATTAGGAGTTTCTTACTTCAAAGTTTCCTCCTATATTTAGATTTCTACTTGTGTTATTTAATTGGGCTTTTCTCTGTTTGTAGAACCTGCACAGTGGTACCTTTCTCTGTTTGTATCTTTGAGCTTTGTCTACTTAACATATTTATTCTTTCATGCAGAGTAAATGGATCGTGTTAGCAACCTACCAGACGAGGTTCTGTGTCATATACTGTCCTTTCTTACGACAAAGGAGGCTGCTTTGACGTCGATTCTCGCCAAGAGGTGGCGCAACCTTCTTTCGTTTGTCCCTTGTATTACTATTGATGATGACTCTGTGTTCCTGCATCTGGAAGAGGGTAAAAAGGATAGGCAAGACATTATACAGAGCTTCATGAACTTTGTGGATAGAGTTTTGGCGTTGCAGGGTAACTCTCCCCTAAAGGAATTCTCCCTCAAGTGTTTTACTGTGGTTGATACGGATCGTGTGGATGGTTGGATAAGCAATGTGCTAGCTCGTGGTGTTTCGGATCTTGATCTACAGATCATTATTCGTAGTGACAAATGGATTTTCTATCCGATGTCACCAAAATGCTTTGAGTGCAGCACACTAGTTAAGCTGAGCATAGGCTGTGGGGTTGATGTTACTTTGGCTGCTGGTCGAATTTTCTTACCAATGCTTAAAACGCTGGTTCTTGTCTGGGTTAAGGTTTGTCCTAACGAGTTTGAGACTCTGCTTCATGCTCTGCCTTCTCTTGAGGAATTGGTTCTGGTTCGTGTAATTTGGAAAGATAGGGATGTCATAGTGTCAAGTGCAAGCGTCAAGACCCTAACAGTAAACTTACGCTTTTGGTTAAACACTTTATCATTTGATACACCAAGTCTTGTTCACTTTGAGTACTCTGGTTCTGCTGCATGGGACTATCCAGTAGTTAATATGGGAAACTTGGTTGATACTCAAATCGACTTCTACTTAAGTCAACTCTATATCAAGCAACTTGGAGCACCATATAATGACGAAGTTGCTCTTGGATTTAGTAATGTGTGGAAACTCTTTCATGGCATACGAAATGCTCCTCATCTTAGCTTGTTTCCTGATGCTCTTGAGGTCAGGTTTCTAATTCAGTTCCTGGTGTATATGACCAAGCGAAGATCTAGTTTTGAAAAATGTGATCCCAAATATATTGTTTTGTTTTGTCTTGCTTTCAGGTGCTTTCTATGTGCTCTGAATCGTTGCCAGTGTTCAACAACCTTAATTCATTAGCTATTAGGAGTGACAAGGACCGCGGATGGCAAGCAATGCCAGCTCTTCTAAGGAACTGTCCACATTTAGAAAATCTTGTCATTAAGGTAATAAAAACAACTAACATGTATTCTATAGTCCATGCATAATACTTGAATCTTCTCCTAATGGGTCTCCTTTCTGCATTTAGGGTCCCGTGCACCGTGTGACAGATAAGTGTGGGGATGTTTGTGACTGCATTTCTCGGGAGGACAAAGGACTTTCACTCACACTTTGTCCAGTAAAAGTGATAGAGATTTACGGGTTTCAAGGAACAATGAAAGAGATGGCGATGATAAAGCATTTCTTGGACTATTTTCCATCTCTGAAGGAGATGGAGGTGTATGCTGAAGAGAATATTTATCCTACGCAGCTAGGAGGAAACCAACGTGTCTTGGAGATGTTCGAACTCTACAACAAGTTCTCGAGTTGCAATGTCCAGCTCTTCATATGAAGTGGCTGAAGAACAAAGCCATCTCAAACTGCACCAATCTCAAAAGACTTTCTTCTTCTTGCTTGTTTTATGAATCATTTACGATGGCTTGTTTTTATTTGATTCTCTGACAAGTGTTTGTTTTGAGTTCGTTTTTGTTGTCGTCTATACTTTACTAAAGTAATGGTTTTTTTTTTTTTTTGAGAAGAGAGTGACAAAGGTTAGCTATCATCACAAGTAAGCCATCTATCTTGGCCCGAAAGTATACGGTTCGTTGATCATGTATAGTTCACATAAAGATTAAAGAACACTTGTCTTAAGAACATATTCATGTATACTACGTAAGATCATTCAATGAGTCCAAATCAAACCGCTTCAGGCAAAGAAATTGTTGGGAATGTAATAAAATCAATTGTAGTTACTCTTGTTAAAGTCGTAGTGTCGAGATTGACAATCATATAATATTAGGTGGTTATAATGTTTTGCTAAAAACCGCTTATAATCTATAAATTAATAATTTATTACTAATATTATATGATCCTATAGAGTCACACACCTAAACGAACTAAATCGTAACTATAAATATATTTGGGTTTAATAGTTATATTATATAATGTATATAATATAAATATATGACATACCTACACGTTAATGAACGTGTGTGCACTTCGCTTAATAATAAGGATATGGGCTTAGTCCACATTAACCTAATTATGTTTATAATGATGATTATAAAGAAAAGGAGGATGTGACTATTGTTGAGTGCAGCGATCTCACGTGAAACCCTAAAAAACTAAGAGACAAAAGGTTTGTCTCAGATTTGATCTGGGCGGTACTAGCATCCCGTTCTGATCCAGTTTGTGTGCGTGTGGATACTGGTAGAGGCACGACGTTTGGAATGATAGACATCTCGATTTGGTTTATTCATCTTTTCGGTGCGAATAACCAGGTATATTCGTTACCATAAGATCTAGATTTATTTTTAGTATTGCATGAGATTCTAGGCATATGAATTCATAGGTTGATTTATAAATCGTTATAAATTGGTATGAACACCAATAGTGGTATCAGAGCCTACTTGTTTAATACCGAATCTTATTTTATTTATATATTGATATTGAAAAACAATTGTTAAATTGTTTATTGATCGTGTTTATATAAATCGTAGGATTATAATCTGATTGTAATCGCTCGTTTTGAAATTGTTTTTTTTTTTTTTTTTGGTAATCCAAAGGTTCCCTGCTTCGCGGATCATTCCCTGGGTCCGGTCAGGCAGCGGGCCGGCTTCATCCGGGAGGGTATGTCCTGAGCCCGAAGGCCCAGTACCCGCTTCGTGACATGGATGAGCAGTTCGCCTCCGACTGACGTCGAACCCGGAAGCATGACAATTGGCCCCCAAGACTCTAACCAGTAGAGCTGACTCATCCCGTCTCGTTTTGAAATTGTTTCAAATTAATTGTATTTGAATTGACATTCGTAGATATTTTCAATCTGTACATGTGAAATTAATGATTCATGCAAGAATATTAATTTATAGTCACCCAGAATTGTTCGTGCGGTTGATTAGTGCTTTGAATAAAGCAATATGCACTAGCTAGATATCAATGAATTGCATATGTTGTTTGTCGCACGTGTACGTATCGTAATGTGCTCATGCATGTTTAATTGTTAAAGGTTAACAAGTATTATTGTATACATACATGTATGTGATTTTCAAAGCATGTGATTTTCAACTGTTATAATTCGCATATGCAAATTTTGAAACCCGATTGATTCAGTATTGGTTCAACCTGTCAGTCCAATTAATTTGGTCATTTGACTAGATTTTAATTAGATTAAATTCTAAAATTAAATATATAAATAATTAATTTATTTTAATTAGATTAAAATTATTTTAATTATTTGTAATCCAATTAAAGTACATATAAGATATGTATTAGTTATATTTATATTTTATATTAGATATAAATTTAAAATATAAAAGTAAATTGGATTAAAATTTATTCATCAATAAATTTCAAATATTTTTGATGTTTACCCAATTTTATCAGCCATCAAGGCTCGTTTCATTGTAAGATGGGCTTGCCAAAGCAAGGTGTCTGCGATTATATGAGTGAGGTGGATGGTAACGGTTACCATATGAATTAAGATTGGTTTACATGACTAGGCTATCAAAACGGTTTTGGGCTTAGAGAAACAGGTTGGATAAGACATAAGATGTCGTCTGACAACCAAGAATTATATTTGATATAATTAGCAAAGTGTTGTTTACCTAAATAGTTAAACTGTCGGGCGATGAGCCAACGCTCACTCGAATTTTAGTGAAATATGGATCTTGGATTATTATATTCATTTGAGGAAATTGTTTGAATATAATATGAGTTTGAGATTTCTCTAATTCCTGAACATCATATTAATATTCGCTATTCTTCTATTCAAGCAATGTTAACTCCTCACAACTCATTTTCATTCCAATATGCCTTAAGAAGGACAAATTGAATGGATCAAATTTCCTTCAATGGTATCGAAACCCGAGAATTGTTCTCAAACAAGAGTTTAAACCCTACTTGGAAGATCTGAAAAGGAAAAAGACTTTTGAAACATCGTCTAAGGGTATTTATGTTATAGAAGTAAATGTTACTACTTCTGGTTCTACTTC
>NW_013617682.1:5843-10089 GCF_000695525.1 Brassica oleracea var. oleracea | reverse complement strand
GTAGAATCTCTACTCAGATTCAGAACCACTCTCCTCATACTCCAATTCCAAATCCTTCCAGAAGCTACCATCTTCCTTTCCTAACTCCTCTCCGACGTCATCATCTTCATCAACCAATTCCAAATGAGGAGCTGATGTACCATAGCGCTTGCTCTGAGTTGAAGAAGTAGCTATTCCTTTCCCTTTGTTGTTCTTAGCTGAATGAGGAGTCTTCGCTCCTCTAGTACCATAGCTTGGTTCTTCAGCTCCGGCTGCTTCACTCACCAAAGTCCAAGTCAGGTCCTCATCATCATGGACGAAAGCATCATCTTCATCATTGGAGGAGTTTCCATCCATCTTCCCCATCAACCACTCGTTGCTATCATCTATTTCCTCCAAAAGAATTGGATCCTTTGCATCATTTCTTTTCATCCTACGCTGCAAAGCACGATTGTACTTGACAAACACCATGTCATTCAATCGGCTTTGAGCTAATCTGTTTCTTTTCTTGGTATGAAGCTGTTTCCAACAGAACTTAGTCAAACATATGAATAGCATTAAGTTCAATTTAAATTTAGAGATTATAACAAACTTACATGTTGAAACACACTCCAGTTTCTTTCACAGCCACTTGCACTGCATGTTAGACTAAGGACCTTGACAGCAAAATCTCTGAGATTAGGAGCTGAGCTTCCGTAGCTTGACCACCAATCAGCTATTAAAACATTAAAAAAAAATAAGTTAGCATTCTTAAACACTTGAACCATATATGAAACCATACAAAGCTTAAAACAGAGACGACTTAATCTCTCTTTGCCTAATCGCCATGGGAAGACCAAAGAGCCCACTTGCATTCTTAAAAACTTCAAGCTCCACCATGATCCTGTCTTGCACAATAGGATCTCGGACCAGCTTTGTGATGCAGCTATACAATCCACGCTCCACTTCCTCACAACAAACATCCGCAGGATGAGCATAATGAACAGCTGGATTGAGGAAATAACCTGCTGCGTGAAGTGGTTGATGTAGCTGACAGTCCCAGCGTCTGTCAATCATCTCAAAAACCTTCTCATACTTCACCTTCTTTAACTTAAAACTCTTAGCAATAGTTTCTTTTGCTCTATCCATAGCAGCATAAATGTACCCCATTGGTGGTTTCTTCTCGCCATCAACCATCCGTAGCACCTTCACCAATGGAGAAGTTAGCTTCAGAGCATAAGCTATGTTTCTCCAAAACCCTTCTTGAAGGATATACTGCTTCAGCTTCCTTGCTCTGATCGGTACGGTCGGATGAACGAACCTCGGTCAAATTGTTCAGAACGTCCTGATCTCCATGCTGGTTGGCTCCAATGGACTGATCCACGAACCAGGGCACATCATGTACGCATTAATAAACATGCACTTCTGCATTGCAGTCTTCACCGCAGCTATCTTTCCAATGTCCTCCAGCATCAAATCAAGACAATGCGCAGCACATGGAGTCCAAAAGAGATGTGGGCGTTTTGCTTCAAGAAGTTTTCCAGTCTTGACGTAGTTTGAGGCATTATCAATTACAACCTGAACCACGTTCTTCTCACCAACTTCTTCAACCATATCATCAAGTAGCTTGAACAGCATTGTAGCATCTTTCACCACTTCAGAAACCTCTTTGGACCTGATGAACACAGAACCTTTTGGTGAGTTAACCAGAAAGTTGACGATGTCTTTCTGCACCACAGAATCACGCCACCCATCAGACATGATTGAGCATCCTTTCACTGCCCACTCTTCCCTGTTAGGAGCCAGCAGTGCTTGAACATTGGCGACTTCCCTTTGAAGTAAAGGGAACCGGAGCTCATACTGAGAAGGAGGCTTTAACCCCATACCATACTGCCCAATAAGCTTTGTCATCTCCTTGAAACTGTCATGAGAGACAGCATTGAAAGGAAGCCCAACATCGAAGAACCACCTTGCTATGGCGCCACACACCTTGTCTCGTAAGTCCTTGTCACAAGCTCCAAACACCCCTTTCCTATCCTTTCTACCTTTCAAGATGTCTGGAGGCGTAGACATCACAAACTTGTCCAAAGGACCACAGTGCTTCCTCTTGGTAGCCTTTCGCATTGGTTGTTAACTCCTCACAACTCATTTTCATTCCAATATGCCCTTAAGAAGGACAAATTGAATGGATCAAATTTCCTCCAATGGTATCGCAACCCGAGAATTGTTCTCAAACAAGAGTTTAAACCCTACTTGGAAGATCTGAAAAGGAAAAAAACTTTTGAAACATCGTCTAAGGGTATTTATGTTATAGAAGTAAATGTTACTACTTCTGGTTCTACTTCTTGGGTATTGGATACCGGCTGTGGTGCTCATATTTGTACGAATATGAATGGCCTAAGCAACAGTGGAATTTTGTAGAAAGGTCAAGTGGACCTACGAGTGGGAAATGGAGCAAGAGTTGTTGCATTAGCCGTGGGAACATTTCACTTGTCTTTACCTTCAGGCTTGGTTTTAGAACTTATGAATAGCTACTATGTACCTGCTATAAGTAGGAATATTATTTACATTCCTTGTTTGGATTTGGAAGGATTTCATTTTTCGATCAAAAATAAGTGTTGTTCCTTTGATCGTATGGCGTCCATTGGAGAATGGACTTTATATTCTAGACCAAAGCGTGCCTGTCTATAATATCAGTACCAAAAGATTCAAGTCTAACGACACGAATCAGACTTTTCTTTGGCATTGTCGTTTGGGCCACATAAATGAGAAACGCATTCAAAAGTTTCATAGTGATGGACTTTTGAGCTCATTTGATTATGAATCATATGAAAAATGTGAATCTTGTTTATTGGGTAAAATGGCCAAGGCTCCTTTTACTGGACACGGTGAAAGAGGCAAAGACTTGTTGGAACTTATACATACTGATGTATGTGGACCAATGAGTATACATGCTAGAGGAAACTATCAGTACTTCATTACATTAACTATGACTTCAGTAGATATGGTTATGTTTATCTAATGAAACATAAGTCTGAATCTTTTGAAAAGTTCAAAGAAATTCAGAATGAAGTGCAAAATCAGCTTGACAAGAAAATAAAAGCTCTTCGATCTGATCGAGGTGGAGAATATTTGAGTCAAGCGTTTAATGATCATCTGAGAGAATGTGAAATTGTTTCACAACTCACTCCTCTAGGAACACCACAATGGAATGGTGTGTCCGAAAGGAGAAATAGAACTTTATAAGATATGGTTCGATCCATGATGAGTCATGCAGATCTTCCACCATCCTTTTGGGGATACGCTCTAGAAACGTCTGCGTTTACGCTGAATAGATGTCTATCAAAATCAGTTGAAAAGACTCCGTATGAGATGTGGACTGGAAAGGTTCCAAATTTGTCTTCTCTGAAAATTTGGGGTTCTGATGCTTATGTCAAACGTATATTTACAGATAAGCTTGGACCAAAATCTGATAAATGCTTCTTCGTTGGTTATCCCAAAGAAACCAAAGGTTATTACTTTTACAACTCCACTGAGAACAAAGTGTTTGTTGCTCGTAGTGGCGTTTTTCTTGAGAAAGAGTTTCTTTCTAAGAAGAACAATGGGAGTAAAGGACAACTCGAAGAAGTTCGAGAAACATAGGAAAATGTTTCATCCTCTCAGGAAGATGATCAATTAGATTTACGAAGAGTCATAGAATCTACACCTGTGGAACCTGAGGTATGTAGGTCAGAAAGGACACGTCACGAACCTGTTAGATATGGGGTTTGGGTGACAGATCATCATGATCTATTGATAATAGAGAGTGATAAACCTACGTCCTTTGAGGAAGCTATGATGGGCCTAGACTCCGATAAATGGCGAGAAGCCGCATAATCCGAAATGGACTCCATGTCAGTAAACAAAGTGTGGAATTTGGTTGATTTACCTGATGGTGTTAAAACCATTGAGTGTAAATTGATTTTCAAGAAGAAAACTAACATGGATGGTAATATACGAATATACAAAGCTAGATTGGTGGCTAAATGTTACAAACAAATTCATGGTATTGACTATGATGAAACCTATCACCAGTTGCAATGCTTAAGTCCATTCGGATTCCATTAGCAATTTCTGCTCATTATGACTATGAGATTTGGCAAATGGACGTGAAAACAGCTTTCCTTAATGGAAATCTCGAAGAGGATGTGTACATGACACAACCTGAAGGTTTCACAGTCCCTGGAAGTGTTGGGAAAGTATGCAAGCTTCAACGTTCCATTTATGGTTTGAAGCAAGCATCTCGGAG
>NW_013617682.1:0-5119 GCF_000695525.1 Brassica oleracea var. oleracea | reverse complement strand
AACCTCTTCCACGACCTAAGCATGAGAGTCATACTACTGCTATAGGCATAAAGTTTCTTAAGATGTGATCTTGATTCTAGTGGGAGACCTTTCTTTTATGATATGATGTTCAGGTTTAAATACATTTTGTTATGTTTTAAAATTAAAAAAATTGTTTCAGATTTATTTTATTATTGGATAATTAAATAAAAGTCCCAAAATGATTTATATCATTCTTATAGGTCATCAAGTACGTGACTTGATCATGAAACCCTATAAGTGAAACATGCTATAAATTACTGAGGTCCCTAGTCAAAGTTGTTAAACTGGGACATTAATGACCATGAATGGCTAGTATGTGAGGTGATTGATGACTAAGTTTCATGGAGTCATTCAATATGTGGTATTGAAGTCAATCACATGGATATGTGTTAGAGAACACATGATCGGACTGACCCGCTATGGGAACTCTACAAGATTGTTATATGAGTGGCATGAGAGTTTCTCATTACGACTATATAGTATAGTCCTTAGACCTGAGTTCGTCATGATTTTTTATTTATGGATTAGTTCACTTTGACCTTGTCAAACGTCAGCCGTAACTGGTGATTATAAAGGCATTGATTAGGTGTTCTATGAAGTCTGTTAAGGAACAGGGATGGAACAAGATGGGATTTGTCTCTCCATATAACGGGAGATAAATATTTCTGGGCCTATCGAAGATTTGATACTGAAAAATGCATGGCCGTGCTCAAACGAGGTGATTGTCAGTCATTTGTTTTATCAGTATAAATCAGAGTTCGATAAACGTGATCTAACTTAATAAGGATGACACTAGTTCTTGCCTTATGCTGAGATCGAGATATAGAAACAAAAGGATTATGAGAATAGATGATTCTAGTACAAGTGGGAGATTGTTGGGAATGTAATAAAATCATTTGTACTTACTCTTGTTAAAATCGTAGTGTCGAGATTGACAATCGTATAATATTGGGTGTTTATAATGTTTTGTTAGAAACCGTTTATAATCTATGAATTGAGAATTCATTACTAATATTATATGATCCTACAGGGTCACACACCTAAACAAACTAGATCGTAACTATAAATATATTTGGGTTTTATATGTTATATTATATAGTGTATATAATATAAATATATGACATACGTACACGTCAATGAACGTGTGTGCACTCCCCTTAATAATAAGGATATGGGCTTAGTCCACATTAACCTAATTATGTTTATAATGATGATTATAAAGAAAAGGAGGATGTGACTATTGTTGAGTGCAGCGATCTCACGTGAAACCCTAAAAACTAAGAGAAAAAAGGTTTGTGTGAGATTTGATCTCGACGGCACTAGCATCCCGTTCTGATCCAGTTTGTGTGCGTATGGATACCGGTAGAGGCACGACGTTTGGAGTGCTAGACATCTCGATTTGGTTTATTCATCTTTTCGCTGCGAATAACCAGGTATATTCGTTACCATAAGATCTAGATTTATTTTCAGTATTTGCATGAGATTCTAGGCATATGAATTCATAGGTTGATTTATAAATCGTTATAAACCGGTATGAATTCCAACTGAAATGAAAACCTTAACCCAACTGATTTAGAAACCAAATCAAGTTACTTATGATTCGAGTTGATAGTTTGATACATGTCCATTATGTATAATTCACATAAAGAACACTTTGACTTAAAGAACGTAATCATGTATACTACTTAGAACTAGTCAAGCATCCTAATTTTTCTTTACGGTTTTACGTACAACCAGCGATTGTAGCCTACAGTAATTTAGTTCCCACCAGTGTAGATATTCGGGTTGGGACTATTTAGATTTTAAGACTAGAGTTTTAAACTTCATTCGGATATTTGTAAATTTTGACTTAGATCCTTTTAAGTTCGGTTTGGTTTCCTCACCTAGTTAAATTATGTTAAAATTATATATAAAAAATTTAAATAATCTTAAAATTCTCAAAATCCATAAAAGTATATTATACAATAAAATTAACATAAAAATTAGTTTGATTTAGATATATATACATAGAAAACAAATAGGTATTTCAGATATTCTCGGTGTTTTGAGGATTTTGGTTATTTTTAAATATTTACTTATTACTATTTTTAAGTAACCTTTAGATATTTATGTATTTTAATATAAATATTAAATATTAAATAATTAATATAGTTAAGTATAAAATTGGGACATGAATATCTTTGGATACTATAAATATTTTTTGTATTAAAATTTTAGATTTACTTAGATATTTAATCAGTTTTGCTTGTACTTCGGTACCATTTTTTGGATGAGATTCAATTCGGTTCTTCAAATTTAGAAGAAAACTAAAACTCTTAGGAAGAACATCTATAGAAGCAAACCGTCGATTTAAACCGGAAGAAAAAACTTCTTTCTTATTAAAATAGAAGTACAAATAAGAAATACTTCCAAAACTTATTTATATAGCAATGCAACTGAAATAATAAATAAGCTTATTTTAAATAATTTTGTTTTTTTCTAATTTAATAAATAATATATTATGTTGATTTTAAACTAAAAATACTTAATTATACGTTAATGCCACATAAAAACTACTTAATTCTAATTTTAGCATTTATTATCTTTTTATCAAATTAAACAACAATATAACATACCTAAATTGATTTTAAAAATAATTAGTGTCAAAACATAAACTTAAAATAACTAATTAATAAACATGAAAAATAGTCAATGTTATATTGATTAAGTAAACAGCCTTAAAAGCATGACAAAAATCAATTCAGGTATATTAATGTTATATTCTTAATAACTAATTAATAATGGAGACACAAACAATTATAAATCTACTACCTAAGTCGATTTAGGTATCCATTTACTAAATTTAAAATACAATATTATTTTAAATCTATATATTTATATTTCATTATTTATTAGTAATGACAAAAAAGTCACATAAAAAGAATCATGTATATAATATATAAATAAAATATAAATTAATATAGAAATATATTACTTTACATATAAATGTTGAAGACTATAAAATAGACAGCACCAGACTTTAAATAATATATAAAATAATTTTACTATACATTATATAAAATGTTGATCCACAAAAAAGTAAAAATACTTTTGTGCATATGCATAGAACATATTCTAAAAGTATGGATGATACAATTGATGATTAAAATTTTTTTTTTATTAAATATAAACTATAAAATTTATCATGTTACCCGGTCCAAGTACTAGTATATATATTAATATAACCAATATCTAACCGTCTATCTAAACAGGAAGAAAACCATATATAGCCAATATATTCACGCTGGACTAGTAATTATACCAGACCATTTGAGAATAATTTTTTTTTTTGGCAAGAGCATTTGAGCAATTGATTCGTTTTCTTGCTTTTTCTTCGTATCCAGTGGCGGACGCAAGTGATGAGGAATGGGGTCATGTGCCCCCAACTAGTTTTTATTTTCTTTCGGTAATTACTTTTAATTTAAGAAATTTTTTATAATCCTACGATGAAATGTAATGAAATAAAATGTTGTGCCCCCATCTAAATATGATTCTGCATCCGCCACTGTTCGTATCTCCGTTTGTTTAACCAGCGACATATAGCAGAGAGAGGGTTCGAGTGTGGTGGGGGGGGGAGCCCTAAACTTAGGGTCTTCATTTCGTAACGAGGTAGGTGCCGTGCTTGACTCTCTCTTCTGAATGATACTACCGACGCTTTTCTCTTCTGAGGGTTTCTTAGATTCAAAGTTTACTCCTTTGGTTAGATTCCTTGTTAATTGGGGTTTCCCTCTGTTTTTTTACTTGAATATATGATTTAACCTTTCTGTGTTTATATATCTTTTACACTTGTACTCTTTGTTCCCACTAAAAAGCTTAGAGCTTTGTCTACTTAACATACCTCTTCTTCTTTATTTCGTGCAGAGAAAGAAGATGGATCACATTAGCAATCTACCAGACGGGGTTCTCTGTCATATTCTGTCTTTGCTTACTACAAAGGAGGCTGCTTTGACATCAATTCTCGCCATTTGTCCCTTAAAGGCCTCCGTTGTAATATAAAAAGATGCAGAAGGCATCGATGAAGAAATAAGACTTAGCCGAGTTTGCTTGTATACATCTAAACTTTTCTGTTGAGACTCTGGCTCTGAATATCAGAAATATCAAATACAAAAGCTCGAAAATAATTTGGTATCAGAGCATCCATCACAAAAATATCAAAAATCTGAAGCATCAATCTTTGGAGTAGTTCATTCAACAACCTCCTGCGAGAAAATAATTTGGTATCAGAGCCATGACAGGTACGAACTATGAAATTCATATAGATAAACATTATACAATTACCAATAAGGTTTAACCTAAGAAAATTCAACTTTAAATTCTTGTTATTTTGGGTAATTTTATCAACTTATGGCCCTCGAAAATCTCGATAATCAATCAATGGAAGTAATAAAAAATGTTGATAACGAAAAAAGTTTCTTTCAAGATATTTTGATCCATAGATCTTTAATTGAAAAAGAGAACTTTGATATATCGGAAAAAACTAATTTTAAAAATAAAAATAATCCTTTTGCAAAAATATTTAGAAAAAATAATATTTTCTGTGGAATTATGATGGGAGAAGTACCTATCCCAATAGATGAGACAGCTGGTACAGTCGTCTTATCCTTGGTCAACAAAGAACAAATAAATGAACGATTAAAGAAGATTAAAGATTCCAAAATTAAATCCTCAATAAAATATATAAATATAAATACTATTCAAATAATAATAAAATGATTATTTCGAGAAAGCATAGATACCCCTATGGACCTTGAATTAATCGATGATAGAATAAATGATAATCAAGATAAAATAATAGCATCTGGAGCATGTAATCAAAAATTTGGAAAAGTAAAAGTTGATGTTACTCTCCAAACGACCTTATCCTTATTAGACAGGGACCTTGATAAATCCATGTTAGTAAATTATGATTTCAAAATGATTGATTTATTCAAAGAAGGAAACCACCCGTTTTCGATATCATATAAAATAAACTATGCACTAAGTAATTCATCTCATAGCGTGAGTTATAATGTCAATTCTGAAGGGATACATATTGACAATTTATTTAGTCCAATTATTA
>NW_013617681.1:24126-26670 GCF_000695525.1 Brassica oleracea var. oleracea | reverse complement strand
TCGTTATTTATTTTTTAATTTTCAAAAAATATTAAACATTATGTTAATTTAATATAATATTTATATTTTTGTTAACTTAACTAATTTGATATTGATTTCCATTTTATGCAGAAATAAATATTTTTGGAAAGATTAACATTTTTGAAAATAATAAATGAAAATAACCATTTGTTATAATATGATTGGTTGTTTAAAATCCTACGTGGACGCTCTCGATGGCTTATAGCCTCAACTTTTATATAGCATAGATTTCGTTTGGCGATCGGAGAACACCAAAGCCGATTATGTGGCAAAAGAGGCCATTCGTGTTGTCTCATGTAACTTGGGCTCCTTAATGGGCTAAAACTCCCTTTCATTATTAATGCATTATCAGTTGTTCAAAAAATAAAAAAAATAAAAAAAAATTCTAGATATCTTATTTTCCAGAACTGATGGAACATATAAGTTCTGACGTTGATATTTGTGGTTAAGTTTTAATCAGAACAAGCGTAATCAATTTTTTTTTGTGGAGAATAGGACTGCAGAATAAACACAACAGCCTACTTTCAATGATGTTGCAGGAATAAACTCAAAAGTTTTGAGTCAAAGGAAGATGAAACTAAATATATAATTTGAAACTTTATTCGAGTTTAGATATTGTAGAAAGACAAAAACTTGCCAGACTTCGGACCTTCAAGATCTTTTCTAGTGGGGAGTAACACTCATGTATGAACAAATGTTGCTGGCACTATCGGATATCTTGATCCCTAGTAAGTGTATGCAGTAGTTTTAAAAATTAAACATGTCTACTTTCTTGCTTCTTCAATGAAAAAAGGCCTATCGAGGTGGTTTGATATCATGGCGTAACAAAAGGATTACACGTAGCTTCTTCGGAAGGTTAACACTAATATATTAACAACATTAGCTATAGAGCAACATAATAATCCACAGTAAATCTAAAATAGTTTCGCCTTTTTCTGTTTACTTTCTGTATTTTCATCCTGATTTTACTCTCTCAGGCCAACCTGCTTTCAGCAAAGTAATTGTTTTGGAAAGGATAGGCACAAAAATTGCACGGTGGTTAAGGTTTTCCTTCTTATTTCCGATATCACGTGTCACACAAGGATAAAAGTGAATGAGACATGAAACAGACCAAAAGATGACCCAGAGCTAAATATATAGTTTGGAGTGATATTCATTGCGACCAGGTCTAAATTAACGTATATTTAAAACGACAACGAAGGAGAAAGACGCCAACAAAGAAATCAATCATCATATTTTATTACACTGAATACGAATACCTGATGAAAGGATCCGTTTACCTTTAGAGTCTAGCTTTGGTGGAAACCAAAAAGGGCCTGGGAAATTTAGGTCTCCAGTCGTCTCTTTCTCGTTATCGTCCATGCATCTTATTCCAAAGCTGTTTTTGCTTAAGTGATAGATGCAGTTTGGTCTCTGGTCATGTAAACAAGCTGCCGGGAGACAGAATGATTCAGCCTTAGAGAGAAAAATGCACACACCTCCAAAGTCTTCCGTATACACAGCGTTTCCTTCTTCGTCTATCCTGAATACAAGGAACTGGTCCCATTCCACTGTCCCCTCTTGTGGGTTGATATATGTGGACCATTTCACCAGAAAGGTCTCACTCGTGTGTGACGACTCCACCAAGTAGTGTTCCATCCTACAACACGAGTCGTGTTGATATGAAGTAGAAGTAAGCTGCCAGACTTGAGAATTAAGCTGCCAGACTTGAGAAATAAAATGCCAGATTTGAGAAGTAAACTGCCAGACTGATAAGGTTTTATAAGGATTACTATATTGAAGAGAAGAAGAAGAGAGAAGAAGACCATTGAAGATATTTTAAAACAATGAATATTCTATTGTATTGTGTACTGAGACAACTTACCTTTAATACTTGTATCCATATCTATAATTAAATCAAGGAAACTAATCTCTCCTTCTCTCTCTTACATTTTGAAATCTACATCTCTCTCATACTTTCCCTTTCTCTCATGTTCTTCATTCTCCAGAAATAAACTCTCAATAATTCTCTAATTCTAACATGGTATCAGAACAATAACCTCTTGAACCTCACAAAAGCTTCCGCAAATTTCTTTATTTCTTTCTCAGATTATCTTCAAAATCTGTTGGATGCATCATTTTATCCACTGGTCCAAAGGTTTTTCAAAAAAGAAGAACCTCACCAGAACTCAAGATAGAGGAGTACCCTATTCTCTGGAACTCAAGAAAGCTTCAGCCATATCAGGAAAAACTTCATCAAAGTCCAGTTTATCTCAAAATATGTAGGAGCAATCTATTGTCCACTGGTCCATATCTCTTAATGAGGAAGAATTCCAACATGGTGTTGTTTCCAGAGTACAAGAAGGCTAAGGAACAACATAAGAAGCGCAATATGCCAAGAAGAAGTGACTTGAATCAAGCTAGGAATGTAATCAAGGAGTTTGAGCATCCATCGATTCAAGGTCGAACCATGTATTCATCTGTCATTGGTGGTTCAAATGAAGAAGGAACATGGAGAAGTACTGATAGTGCAGCCAACACTGA
>NW_013617681.1:23940-24076 GCF_000695525.1 Brassica oleracea var. oleracea | reverse complement strand
AGGCTGGTACACACTCTCTTGACCCTAAACCTATCATTATAGATTCAGTAGCAAGCCATCACATGATTAGTGATACGAACTTAATTAGTGATGTCCAGCCTGCGTCAGGGAATGTTCAAATAGCAAATGGTGATAA
>NW_013617681.1:17377-23031 GCF_000695525.1 Brassica oleracea var. oleracea | reverse complement strand
AAAGGAAAGAAAGCAGTAACAAGTCGCCTTCTCTTCACCATCAAGTACCTAGCTAATGGGAAACCAGAAAGGAAGAAGACAAAGCTGGTTGCAAGAGGATATACCCAAGTCTATGGAGAAGACTATTTAGACACCTTTGCACCAGTAGCTAAGCTCCACACCATAAGAATTCTGCTCTCTTTGGCTATGAACTTGGAATTGGATCTATGGCAGATGGATGTCAAAAATGCATTTCTACGGAGAGCTTGAGGATGAGGTGTATATGAGACCACCACCTGGTATGGAAGACATGGTCAAGCCAGGAAATGTCCTAAGGCTGAAGAAAGCAATCTATGGATTAAAACAGTCTCCAAGAGCCTGGTATCACAAGCTGAGTACAACCCTCAATGGAAAAGGGTTTGTAAAGTCAGAAGCTGATCACACACTCTTTACCCTCACAAGTAAGCAAGGAATTGTGGTGATTCTGATCTATGTAGATGATATCATCATCACAGGAAGTGACAAAGAAGGTATCATCTCTACTAAAGTTTTTCTTAAGTCTACCTTTGATATTAAATATTTGGGTGAGTTAAACTACTTTCTAGGGATAGAAATATGCCGCTCTAAACAGGGGCTTTTCTTATCTCAAAGAAAGTACACACTTGACCTTCTAAAAGAGGCAGGTGAACTTGGAGTAAGAGTAGCTAAGACACCACTTGAAGAAGGTTACAAGGTCTTGTGTGAGGGGGAGTTTGAGGATACTCCATTTGGCGACTTCAAGCTCTATAGAAGGATGGTTGGGAAGCTAATCTATCTCACCATTACAAGACCAGACATCTGTTTTGCTAACATATGCAAGCACCAAAGGTTCATCATTGGAATATGGTGGAAAGGATCATGAGATATCTAAGAGAGGCTCCTGGTCAAGGTGTTTGGATGGGTTGCAATAAGAGTACAGAGATAGTGGGATATTGTGATGCTGATTGGGCTGGTGATAGAGTAGACATTAGGTCAACAACAGGCTATTGTACTTTCATTGGAGGCAACCTAGTCACATGGAAGAGCAAGAAGCAAAAAGTGGTATCATGTTCAAGTGCAGAGGCAGTGTATAGGGCAATGATGAAGCTAACTAGTGAACTCATTTGGATCAGGAACCTGCTAAGAGACTTGGGAATAGAAGCAACAACACCACTCACAATGCATTGTGATAACCAAGCAGCTATCCACATAGCATCAAACTCAGTATTCCATGAAAGGACTAAACACATTGAAGTTGACTGTCACAAGGTGAGACAAGCCGTGGAGCAGAAGATCACCCTGCTATACTAGAAGTGAGATCAGTTAGCTGATATCTTCACCAAGGCAGCAAGCACTAAAGTTTGTGAGTTCATTCATCCAAAATTGGGACTCATAGACCTCTCATGTCACTGATATCTCCTTCATGAAGTGTTCTACTCTTTTTCCTTGACTTGGGTTTTCTCCCAAAGGGTTTTACCTAGTTGAGGTTTTAATGAGGGAATACTTCATGGCTTCCAAGCTTGACTTGTTCCATATGGTCAAGCTTGAGGGGAAGTGTTGACATGAAGCAGAAGTAAGCTGCCAGACTTGAGAAGTAAACTGTCAGACTTTAGAAGTAAACTACCAGACTTATAAGGTTTTATAAGGATTACTATATTGAAGAGAAGAAGGCCATTGAAGATATTTTAAAACAATGAATATTCTATTGTATTGTGTACTGAGGCAACTTGCCTTTAAATACTTGTATTCAAATCTACAATTAAATCAAGGAAACTATTCTCTCATTCTCTCTCTTACATTTTGAAATCTACATCTCTCTCATACTTTTCCTTTCTCTCATGTTCTTCATGTTCTTCATTCTCCAGAAATAAACTCTCAATAATTCTCTAATTCTAACAATTCGGACTGCAGCCACTCGCACTTTCTCATTAACTCTTTGTCGGCAAACTTACCCATGCTCTCTATATACCGGTCCTTCACCACGCGCTGTTTCGGGTACGACAACATCGTCAGCTTTGGTTCGGTCATGTGTCTCCCAAGATCCCATGATCCAGTGTAGTTTCCTCCAGAAGCCATCATGGAGAACATATCATCTCTCTTGGAGTACATTACATGGGATGAGAAGAAGCTAGGGTCTGTGATTCTGATGTTGCTCCACGTGCAATCTCTCTGAGAAGGCCTACACAAGCTTAGCTGAGGTCCCAAGAACTTGACAGCCACGATGCAGTCTTCATCCTCGGGAGAAGAAGAGGACATGGCTACGTTGGTTACCACTCGGGTTTGGCAGTTAGGCAAAGTTACAAGAGGAGGCAATGAAATGCGTTTTGGGTCTGTATACGATGCATGGAGGTCTAGGTCATCTTGAAGACACACGACCCCATTTTTCAAAGTTGCTACCCAGCCGTGGGATGCTCCTATTGTTCCCATCTCCTTTGCTAACTCCGTAGGCACCTTCTTTGGCGTGCAGTCGATCAAGTTATCAATATAGCTGTGTATAGCTAGATATCCAACGTCACCATCTCTCAAAGTAGATCCACAAGATTCAACTTTAAAGATGAAATTAGAGAAGCACTGAGAAACTGTTAGGTGGCTTACTCGGAGGGATAACTTCGATAGCTTGAGCCGCCTGACAAGATGAGACATGGCTGCTTCTCCTTTTTTGTTACGTGAAATTTTTCTCGTTAATACGGTGTTAATGTATAAACCCTTGGCCACCAAGTCTGATTTTCCTATCTATTACAATAACAAATCAAAGTGAATATTCCTTCTTCCATTTATATCTAAATTGACTGAATCATATATTTTTTTCTTTTGCTAAAAATTGACTGAATCTTATTTCTACTGAAAAAAATATCGGTTAAATTACACTAGGAATTTTTCTGCGCTATGCGCAGAAATAATAATTTTAAGTATAATATTATTTTTATTTTAAAATAATATTTTAGCTTACATTTGAATACTAATGTTTTCTATTTTTAATTATCTGTTTAGAAAAAAAAATAAAACCATAAGTATATTTTTGTAGTTTTATTTATTTTCATTTGGTTTAACAATTTTACTTTAATTTTATGTAAATTTCAATAGAGTTAAGACTACATTTTACAAAAATAAAATTTATATTATATTATATTGTTTAATGATTACTTATTTTAATATGTCGCTTTTCACCTAATTTTAAATATGTTTATATTCAAATATAGAAATTATAATAATATAATATTCATGCACCATGTACACTAATAATTTTAAATATAATATTATTTTATTTAATAAGTTTACATTTGGGTATTATTTTTTATATTTTAACTTCATCGGTATGTAAAAATAATAATACCATAAATGTATTTAAAAGCATAATTATAGATTTTGAGAGTGAGACACTAGCTATATTAGTTTTTTGAAATATAGTAAGGTAAGGAGCAAGTGAAAGGTGTTCTACAAAACTTCTGGTTACTGCCGATACCGACAATGGCAAACTCGTGCTCGGTCAACATATAGATGCAGTTTTTGGCTCTTCGGTTCAATTTAGCCGGGATACATATGGGTTCGGACCTAGAAAGTAAAATGCAGAGATCTCCAATGTCTTTCGTGTAAAGAGCATTCCCTTCCTTGTCTATCTTCAACAAAAGGAAATGGTCCCATACATTCAAAGTGGGTCTGCTTTGTGTGTACCACTTCAACATAAAAGTCTCATCGGTGTGTGACGACTCCACTAAGTAGTGTTGCTTCGTACAACACGACTCCAATCGCTGCCACGCCCTCTTTGTCATTCTCGGAATTTGATCTTCAGGAGGCTGCATCAGCATCTGCAGCTTTGGTTCCTTCATGTGTCTCACAAGATCCCATGATCTAGTGTAGTGGCCTCTAGAAGAGGGCATGGAGAACATCTCATCTCTCTTGGAGTACATTACATGGGAGGAGAAGAAGCTGGGGTCTGAGATCCTGATGTTGCTCCACGTGCAATCTCTCTGAGCTGGCCTACACAAGCTTAGCTGAGGTCCCAAGAACTTGACAGCCACGATGCAGTCTTCATCCTCTGGAGACGAAGAGGACATGGCTATGTTGGTTACTATTTGGGTTTGGTTATGAGGCAGAGTTTCAAGAGGAGGTAGAGGAATGCGTTTTGGGTTATTATCCGGTGCATGGAGATCTAGGTCATCTTGACACACAATTCCATTTTTCAAAGTTGCAACCCAGCCATGGGAGGCTCCTATGATTCCCACCTCCTTGAGTAACTCCATAGGCACCTTAAGAGGAGGAATTTTGATAGTTCCGATATCTAGATGTTCACATGCAGGGCCGGCTCAAACATACCGGAGGCCCTATACAACGGCGAATCTAGCTTGCAGGACTCCGAAGGCGCGCTCAACATCTTTTCGGACGACTTCTTGTTTTTTAGCAAATAAACAATTTTTTGGACCTTGTGGAAGTCGGATAGATTGAATAAAAGTACCCCATTTCGGATAAATGCCATCGGCGAGATAGTAACCCAAATGGTACTCACTTCCGTTGACATAGAAATTGACTTGTGGAGCGTTTCCGTTAATAATTTCATCAAAAACAGGTGATCGATCAAGAATATTAAGATCGTTCATAGTACCTGGAGCTCCAAAAAATGCGTGCCAAATCCAAAGGTCCGATGAAGCTACCGCCTCCAACACAATTGTTGGTTTTCCGGTTCCTCGTGAATACATTTCTTTCCAAGCGGTGGGGCAATTCTTCCACTCCCAATGCATACAATCGATGCTTCCAACCATCCCTGGAAATCCACGTTGTTCTCCAATGTGGAGTAGTCTTTGCAGATTCTCCGGGGTGGGACGTCTTAGGTATTCATCGCCAAACAAGTGGATTATTCCGGCGGTAAATTGGTACAAACATTTTCGAGCTGTTGTTTCACCAAGTCGCACATACTCATCTACTGTATCAGCCCCACCACCATACACTAATTGACGAATTTCTGCGGTACACTTATTTGGTCATTACAAAGTCATCACATCACAAACTAACACATTACACGGTCATGTTCATCACAAAGTCATCACATTACAAAGTCATCACACGGTCATGTTCATTACAAAGTCATTACACATAACTCATTCATTCGAAGCAAATAAAGCACATTACAAAGTCATGTAATAGAAAGGAGACCATGATTAACTAAACCATGAGCCACATACCTATTAAAACTAACACAATAACGATTACACCTACAAAATATTCAAAGCCAAAGCCATTGGTAGACGTTGATTTCTTATTACCTAACTCAGACACTAGCTTTTCTACCCTTACCATTTTCTGCTCAGTCTCGTATTGGAGATCCTTAATCTTGTTAAGCTCTGTCCGGTAGTCGCTCATACCGGCAAGATAATCAACCTTCTCAGCCAACTGAAGTGTGTGAGTATCCCTGGCTCTCATCTCCTCCATTACAGCCACATCCCACCATTTCCAGACATGGCAATCTCCATCAGCAACATTTGCACACGTATAGTACAATCTACCTGGATCGTTTCTACTTTGAGATGTTGCTAGAAGTGGACGAGCACCGCAATAGCATGTTTGAGGGAAGCCGAACTCAACTTCGGGTTGAGGAGGGTACTGAACCGGCGCTCGCTGGGTGTCAATCTCAGCTTGGTCCTGACGAATTAGATCTTCTGTTT
>NW_013617681.1:14104-15606 GCF_000695525.1 Brassica oleracea var. oleracea | reverse complement strand
ATGAAGAAGGAGGAACACATACCTCGTTTGGGTTTGAATCGGCGGAGAAGCGTCGATGAGGCAGCAAATCGATTGGGGATGTCGATTCGTCTTTGAAATCTCTGGAGAGGCTATCGCCAAAACTATCGCCGCGGAGAAGAGAGAATCAGGAGAAGGGTGAAAAAAAAAGACACGGTGCGACTTTCCCAACCCTATTTCGACTCCCAATTGAATGCTGCCACGTCCCTCGTAAGGACGAAGCCCAACGTCCTAAATTAAGGTCCGTTTACAATGTTATTCGGTCTTTTTGATTTATTTCTCGACCCAATATTAATAAGGATGGGCTTTGGGACGAACGATAATCGTGCCCTAAGACTACGAACCTTTTTTTTCTTAACTTCTGCTATTTTATCTATTAGGTTGTCTAGATTAGTAATTAATAAGTACATTTCTATAACAACTTTTTGTATAAAAATCTCATAATAGTGTGCTTCTAAATATTACGCATGCACATGTACGCATGTTAGTCAGCAACTACCATATAATAATGTATACGTGAACGTATATAAAATGTTTATATAATGAATATTATAAATTTTGCATAGGATAAAAATACGGTAAGACGTTATAATAACTACAAATATAGTTAGACCAAAGAAAAACTACAAACATATCACTCATTTTATTTCAATGTAAAATCAAAGAAAACGAAAAGACTTACAAAACAAAACAAAACAAAAAGACAAAATCAATCATTCATTGGTCCAAACTAAACCGATCAAATTTATTTGTTTTAAAACGTGTACTAATCGTAAGGCTCATAAAGCCCAACCTTTTCTTAAAATAATTTTGCTGTCTGCTTCCTTTATACTTAAAAGAACAATATTATGATCTATCGAGAACAGTATGATAATTTGTGTACATGGGCCCCTTTGTCTTTGGGCCCTGGGACGGGTGCACTGCTCGCCCTTGTCTCTAAGCTGGCCCTGTTCACATGGTTCAGCACCTCTAACATAATAGATCGGGTAAGACGTGAAGCACCGAGAAGGGGTGAGGTTTCTCTGCGAAATGATAGTTTGTAAAATATACCAAATATACGAAAGCAAAAAAAAAAAAACATCCTTTGTGACTAGACACAGAGAAGAAGGAGGTAGCTTACTCGGTGGGATAGCTTGAGCCGCCTGAGAAGATAAGACATGGCTGCTTCTTCTTCTCTTCTTTTTTGGAGGGGTAAAGGCGATAAGAACATAAAATCTTTTCTAATGGACACGTTAATATATAACCCTTGGCCGCTATTTTCCTATTACTACTCTAATAATAATCAAGGTGAGTATCCTTTCTTCCATAATACTTTCAGGAAAAAAAAACTAATTACACTTAAATATCTTCCCGCTCCTTGGATCAGGGAGAAAACATTATACCAAATAACTTGTGGTACAAGATTTCTTGCATTTTTCATAGGCTCAAATAGCTTTCGCTTCGTTATTGTTTATAGACTATACAATGAAGGGACGGAAATTACA
>NW_013617681.1:0-13924 GCF_000695525.1 Brassica oleracea var. oleracea | reverse complement strand
AAACTTATTTTTATTTTGCTGAAGTATAACTGATGATATCAGCCCTCTGGCCTCCGCATTTGATTTCATCTTGTTCACCTGGATCTCCCATGAAACAGGACATCAGATGGATTAACTAAGCAGATTTTGTCCGCTGAAATTGCCATTATGGCCTCACCCAACTCTGGTTAGATTTTAATAGAAATTGTGTTTCATCAAAAAAAAAAAAGAGTCACATCTTTGTTTGTTTTTTTAACATATACAATTTTACAGCCAACAATTTTATCTGTTTTATGAAGATTCACGTCTGACTGTATCAGTTGAGCCGCCCTATTGGATCCAATTTTGACGGTACTCCTTGCGTCATGCTGTAAATCTCTTATAAGTTGTTTCTCCATTAATTCACATAAATCGAAACTCATACCTCATGGTGTACAAGCATTAATAAAACCCTTGATCAAACCACTGGACCAAGACGGCTTCCACCATCTCTGTTTGTTTAGCTGAGAGTAATTGGAAATATACGAGAGCTTAAGCAAAAAGTGCAAAAATGCAAATTCAACCAATTCCATGGGACATGGCATAAGTTCATCAGTGACACTCCTTCAGCTCGTTAATCTTTTCATCTATATGTTTGAAAGATACTCTGTCGTGTGAATATGTTTAAAAGCTTAATCTTATCCAAAACCATGATTCATATTTCTATAGAGCTTGATGATAACGAACTGAGATAAAATCATCTTATTACACATATTAGTTCTGATCTTGGTATTAATGGTTGGGCTTAAGGTTTAATCAAGAATAAACTTAAGCAACTTTTGGAGAAGTATCACTGCGATAAAATCATCTTATTATATATATTAGTTCTGATCTTGGTATTTATGGTTGGGCTTAAGGTTTAATCAAGAACAAACTTAAGCAACTTGTGGATAAGTATCACTGCAGAATAAGCACAAGGCCCTGTTTTCTATGATGTTGCAGAATAAACTCAAAAGTTTTGACTCAAAGGAAGATGAAACAAATATTATAATTTGAAACCTCATTAGAGTTTAGATATTGTAAGCTGCCAAAAAAATAAAGTTTACAAATTGTAAAAAGACCAAAGGCACAAAGCCAATACTACAAAAGACCACACACATTAAACAGTGTCACACAAAGTCCACCAAAACAACGAGCATGCTTAAAAGAGGTCAGCCAAAGCATCTAGAAACCCAGGTCCTCGCCTGTGTCAGAATAGTCACTTGCAGCTGAGTAATTACCGTAATACTCCTCTGACATTTCATCGACATCAGAGACGCCAGAAGGGTAGTCATCTACCGGGTCATTAGGGCGTCTCAAAACTTTGATCCTCTCGTAACACCGCCTCTCCATATCCCCAACAATGTCAGCATTGATGCACTGGCGTACATCAAGATATTCCAGGTTAGGACACCTGTCAAGAATGGCGTTTAAACCGAAGTTTGTTAACCTGTTCCCGAAAAGCTGGAGGCGGGTGAATCCGGGCATCGATTCAGCGATTGCTAGAGCAACATCATCACAGTTGTTCCCCAATGTCATCTGATTTGGACAAGAAGACGGGACAATAGATTCCAGAGGCTCTCCTGATAATGAGCAGTAAGAAACCTCGAGGACTTCAAGCAAAGGAAGTTTCGCAATGACTTCTATAAGTCCCTCGTTTTCTATTAGATAGCACATTGCGAGTTTAAGGTTTCTCAGCTTACTTGAACTGCAAATTAGCTATGTATACAACGTTAGAAAAACATAATCAAAAGGACAAGAAGCAAGCAAGCCACAGTTACACAAAAACACTCTTTCCTAGCATCTCAATAACTTCATAAGCATAACACTAATAGAATCAACTATCAAGTGGATGTTTTCTTTTCTAAAATGGATAGGGCAGAGGACTAACTAACAGTCACAAATCTGCTCCTTGTAATTCAACCCAGGGTCGGTCCTGAAATTTTGGAGGCTTGAGAGATATAGTAAAAGTTTCGATAAAAAAAAGTTTATTTTTACATTTTTGGTGACTTAAAGCCATGCATATAATTTTTTTTCTAAAAATTTGGGGCGTAGAAAAATGTTTCACTTGGCTATGTCTATTGATGCAGCAGATTGAAAGAGACTACGTACTGTTTAAAACAGTAATAACACAATGTTCCTCTACGACCAAGTCTGTTCACTAAACCTAGATTTGCTAGCAACCAAGGGAGAGAGAGGGACGAAACCTATCGGCGATGTAATTGAGGAGATCGGGGAGTAGCGAAGTGCCAAATCTCGATCTCAACCAACCCGCCCTGGCTACGATCAACAGCGTGGCGGCAAATCTTCTCCAACTCGTGACTGCTACCTCCCATGTGTCCCACGTTACGCATGTCAATCTTACTCCACGTCAAGGGTTCTTTACAGATTCGACGCCACGATCTGCACACTTTCTGCGCGCTTTCCAGTTTCTCGATCACGCCGAGACGGTTCAGGATCGATGACGTCATCTCCGGCGGAAGCTCCAGCCAGTTTGGATATTCTTCTCCTTGATTCATCGCTGTCGGGAGCGCAAGACCTAAATGATCAAAAAGACGGAGCAAAAGCAGTTACAAGACTCCCCTTTAACTAGCATAATCTGGTGGGGCCCCTCACGATTTCACTAAACTAATTTGGGTTAGGCTTCTAAATATTGGGCTTAGGCCTATATTATTGATGAAGAGTGAAGAATCGTATATTCATACTGATGAAAAGAGGGAAAGTCATATATTCTACAATCATATTGGTAGTTATCAAAAAGGAAACTCCGATATTGATAATTAAATATTCTTCACGTAATATTGTTTTGAGAAAAAGACAAAATAGCACTAAATCAAGTTTTTGTTCCCAAACTAGCACTCAATGTCAAAAGTCACAAAAATAGCACTTAATGTTTTATCAAAAGTCACAAACTTATGGTTTAAAGTTAAAGGGTGGAGTTTAGGATTTAGGGTTTAGGGTTTAGGGTTTAGAGTTTAGGGTTTAGGGTTTATGGTTTAGGGTTTAGAGTTTAAGGTTTAGGGTTTAGAGTTGAGAAATGAGGTTTTGGGGATAAGATTTCAAATTTTGAAAAATAAAAAAATTAAAATTTTCAAAGGATAAACTTCGAAAGTTGCTATTTTGGTCATTTTAGTTTTTGAGTGCTATTTTTGTGTTATAAATTTAGAAATGTGCTATTTTGGAGATTTGCCCTATTGTTTTTCCTCTTTTTTTAATATAAAACTTGATTGAGCTTTATAAAACTTCATAGTAACTTAACTATTACAAACCCTATATTAATTGTCATAAATTGATTACAAACCTATACGATGGGGTGTCAAACTATGGAATAAATAACTATATAGTATGTGGATTTCGATACTTCAAAACTACTATGAACAAAATTATGAAATGAAGTACAATATTCTAATAAAATATAAAATAACTGAAAAGACAATAAAAAAAAAGAATGGCATGGCTTGGACTAAAAAAAAAACTTACATGGCTTTGTGACTCCACGTTTTTGTCGAAGTTTGTGTGTGGTTAAAAAAACGCGCACGATCCGACAGAGACTCCATGTGTCAGAATCTTGTGGAAGTTCGTGAGACAGTGATGGGTCACCCAAGAAAGAGAAGAAGAACAGGTCTTCAGGGTTGAGGTTTACTGGTTTTAGCCGGTTATTCGCTCTTCAGACGCGTCCTGTGTTACAGGTATAAGACCATGGGTTTAAACCCTTATCACATCCAGTACTTTTGTTTGTTTCCACACAAAGAGGTTTTGAAAAAAAACAAAAAAAAAGAGAAATGCTCTTATAATCATGGTGTTGCAAACGAGACTAGATTATGGATTCAATGGCTATGAGGTGCCTCCCACACCTCGAGCTGCAAGATCCCCAAGAGTAAATAGATTCTTGTACTTATCGTGTTCCACAAGTTTTAGGTTTTAATGTTAACAATGATTTGTCTTTTTATGTTTGTGGGTTTTGCTAGAAGAGTGCTTTCAAGAAGAAAAGCGAAAACAATCAAATATCATCGTCCTTCGATTTGTTGGCAGCAGTAGATGGAAAACTACTGCTTGAAAGTGGTGGGGTTTCTTCTTCCTCAAGTAACAACGCCTCGGGAGATAATAATGAAGATCGGTGTGGGGGTAAGAAAGAACCAGACGATCAAATGGTTGTGGAAGAGACTCATTGTGATCATCATCATGATAATAATGCTGAAAGGAGTTTCTTTGTCTCTGAGATCCTTCCAAAAGCTCGTGAAATGGAAAGCTTCAATAGATCTCCAAACCCTAATAAAGATTTCCTATTTGGATCTACCTCTGGTATCACTTGTGAATATTCCTCGGAGAAGCTTGGAACTCAAGAATTAGCGTATGAGGAAGCCAAGATCCACAATGGTGATTGTTTTAGGTCAGATACTAATGACAAGAAACCAATGCTTGAGAGGCTAAACTGTGAACCAGAGTTATCAAAGAACAAGGATAAGCATCATATAGATTTACTCAATGGTATGGAAAATAATGATGGAAGAGTTAAGAAAGTTCTGTCTTCAAAGTATTGTAAAGTCTCTTCAAATCAGAAAGATACAATGGTAGCTGGCTCAGGTAAGCATGTGGACACACTTGTGGGCTTGTCATATGTTCTTTTATCTGTGTTTTTGTTAACTTATGAGTTATTTGACGATGTTTAGACTTGGACTTGAAGCCTGGTTATTACAGCAAGAAACATTGTCTCAAAAGCTTAAGATCGGAGAAGAAGTATCCAATCAAGAAAAGAAGATACTTTGATGGTTATACAGCCTCACAGTCAGAAGAAACAGTTAGAAATGAAGGCCTTTCTGGTTCACCTCGAAAGGGTATAATCAGAAGCTAGTCATTTAAGCTTCAACCTCAAAACTACATCATGATAATTAACCTCTTTTTTGGTAAAATGTTAAATACATGATAATGATAATTAACTTTGAGCTTTGTTTCTACAGCTTTTCTGTCAACCATAGCTTGTCAGAAGCAGCCAGCTTTACAATCAAGAGATTCTCATGGTATCTTTTCTTTATTAAGGTTTTCTTTTGTCATCACTTGGTGTTTTTGTATTGACTTTGTTCATTTTTGTTTCATGTGCTTAGTGAAACTTGGAATCAAGTCATTTAGGGTTCCTGAACTTTCCATTGAAGTTCCAGAGACTGCTACTATTGGTTCCCTTAAGGTTTGTTTTTTTTTCTTAGAATTTTCTGGAATGAGTCATTCATATATTTGGATAATAATGCGACTTTGCTTCTCTTTGCTAGAGGACAGTCTTGGAAGCTGTAACCACTATACTTGAAGGTGGATTACGCATAGGTGTTCTTGTTCATGGGAAAAAGGTTAGAGACGACAATAAAATGCTTCTTCAGACAGGAATCTCTCTAGACACTCTTTCAGATACTTTAAGCTTTTGTCTTGAGACCAATCCTCCACAATCCACAAAACCACTTTCTCCTAAAGATTCTGATTATATGCGTCCGTGTAACGTACCTCACACTCTAACTAAGTCAGTCTTACTCCAAAGATTAATGTTTTCTTCTTATATCTTTGGTGTGATAATGCGTTTGTTTGTCCATTAGGTGTCTCCCAACACTGGGGAAACATGCTAAACCAAGTGACTCTGTTGAAAGTGACCTTGACTCCAAACCCTCTTCACCATTTAGGGCTAAACCCGTCTACTCCAGAGCCTTGATTCCTGTCTCTCCTCCTCTGCATGCTCAGGCTTTAAACGTAGTCCCACATCGGAAACCTAAGCGATCTGAGGTGGCACAGCGTAGAATACGTCGACCTTTCTCTGTTGCGGAAGTAGAGGCGCTTGTTCAAGCTGTGGAAAGACTTGGGACCGGAAGGTAACTAATTTGTTAATGTTACACCAAACTAATATTGGTCCAATAATATTTATGTGCATATTTATCTGCAGGTGGCGTGATGTAAAGCTGAGAGCGTTTGATAATGCAAAGCACCGGACTTATGTTGATTTGAAGGTTAAATATATATATATATATATATATATTTTTTTTTTCCTTTTATAGCTCAGACTGTATATGAGGTATGTTTTTGTTTGTGTAAGAAGTAATTATCTTTTGGTTTTGATGTGAATGATAGGACAAATGGAAGACGCTGGTGCACACAGCGAGAATATCACCGCAACAAAGGAGAGGTGAGCCAGTTCCACAAGAGCTCTTGGACCGGGTACTAATGGCTCATGCCTACTGGTCCCAACAACAGGGAAAACAGCAGTTGCTAGAGGGACCCCAGAAGCTTGAGACCAGTCTTGGTCTTTAGAGGGAAAAAATGTCATCTTCACGGCGTGAGAATGGACATATGAACCAGCTTTTTTTTTCTTTTCATATATACTTAATTATTTGTTTTGTTATGTCATGTATTTGAAAAGAATCATTGTATAAGAAAAAAAGGAATGGAAGGTGGGTGGTGAAGAGAAGATAATAGAGATGGAGATATATATGTGAAGTCTTGTGTAATTGTCACAGTGCTTGGTAATATAATAACATGACGTTTATTCCCTTTGTTGACTTACAAATTATATAGATCATTGAGATACTTTATCCAAGGAATCGTGTCTTGCATGCTATTCAAGTTTTTGGATTTTATCAACACATCCGTCGTATACCATCAAAAGTTGTCTAAATTTGCATGTGGAGAAAGTGGAGTATGTTGATGAGATAATACAATATAAACTTCATTTGTTACGTTTCATAGACATGTGGACCAAGACAGACATGTAGCTTCGTGATTTGTACTAGTTTTTTTTTTTTGTTTTCCTAGTGTATGGGTTAATAAAACATATGGTAAAACGTATATGTTTAACCCAAAAAATCAATAGGGTGGTTGAGATAAAATGTGTACAAGCAAGCATCATTGAGAATGAATGTGTTGGAGTTGATAACAAAACATACAGAAAAGTTCTTGTGATATAATGCTAAACCATTGAGTAGTGTCCATACACATGGCTGAGATAGCTATAGAAGCAAAGATTCCACGACAAGAACAAAAGGTTAAAGAGTTTATACGAGGAAATGGAACATAATATATGCAGCAATAATGATTTCGCGTTGGCATTTTCTGATGGCTAGCACACACACTTTTTAGACGCAAAATCAAAGAGAGAATACGATGGAAGATTCTTTAGGGATCTCATCTCATCGTCGATGAATGGAGAGAAATAATTGGACATGTCATTTTCACAACTCCACATCTTTATGAAAAGTCTACACCATTGAGTTAAATCCTTTTGGATCGATATGTTTTCATGTGGCTAGGATTAACCCAATGGGAATAGAAAGTATACGTCTCAATAGAGCGCATCCATCCAAAGTTAAATGATAAAATCATGGTCGTCACTGTAAAAAATAGATTTTTTTTTTGTTTAGTCAAAAGTAAAAACAATAAAACAATAAAACAGTGAAAATTGTTGTCTGGATACGGAAAGATTCTCATTCAGACATGAGGAAATTTCCTGAATCGACTGATTGCCGTCAAACAAAGAAAAATCAAAAAGGGCATATTATTTTATTATTATCCTCTCATTATTTTATTAATTAATTTATAATATCTTCTTTACAGTAAAAACAATTAATCTCACATCACTGCTTCTTCTTATCTTTCATTTGCTCCTCCTCCACTCTCTCTTCTCTCTCTCTCTCTCTAAAGTCCAAACCTTTTCCCCTAGCTCAAGCTTCTTCTTCGTTGGTCATCTTAGCCCACAAAGAGGTATGTATGCTGATAACTTCTCTCTAATCTTTATTTGTTTTGTTAATTATTATTCTCCTCTATTCACTGCTCTGTTTTTTTGTTATGATTTGATCAGGAACATAAAGTCTCCACCTTTAGTTGATCTTTCTGGTGATTTTTTGGGTTTGTGGATCCATGGGTTCTTATTCAGGTGGATCCTTAGATGGGTTTGATTTCACTAGCGAGTTTGATAATTTGCCTGCCTCAAACCAAACCGTAGATTTATCTGATGGGTTCTATCTAGATGACCCTCTCTTAAATTTCGTGTCTTTCGATCATTCCTCTGCTCCTCCACCAGAGCCTTATCCTCAGAAGGAGAACAGTAACAACAACAACGCTGCTGCTGAAACTGCATCAGGAGATCGCTTGTCATCTCCATCTGATGACTCTGAGTTCTCTGACTCTGTTCTCAAGTACATAAGCCAGGTGCTTATGGAGGAAGACATGGAAGAGAAGCCTTGTATGTTTCATGACGCTTTAGCTCTTCAAGCCGCTGAGAAATCTCTCTACGAAGCCCTTGGTGAACAGTACCCTTCTTCAATGGACCATGGAGCTTCTTACCCTGAGAAGTTAGCTGAAGATAGCCCTGATGGTTCTTTCCCAAGTGGTGGTGGTTTTAGTGACTACGCAAGCACCACCACTTCCTCTGATTCACACTGGAGCCTTGATGGTTTGGAGAATAATAATAGACCTTCTTGGTTACAGACGCCCTTCCCTAGTAACTTTGTGTTCCAGTCCACTTCTAGGTCCACCAGTGGCGGTAACAGTGCATCTTTCGGGTCGAGCATGTTCAAAGACAGTGAACTGGCTATGCAGTTCAAAAGAGGAGTTGACGAAGCGAGTAAGTTCCTTCCCAAATCTAGTCAGCTCTTTATAGACGTTGAGAGTTACGTCCCAAAGAACTCTGGATTCGACGAAAACACCTCTGAGGTCTTTGTCAAGACAGAGAAGAAGGATGAGGCAGAGCATCCTCCTCCTCCTCCTTCCAACAGTAGATTGACTGGGAAGAAGAAAAGTCACTGGCGCGACGAAGACGAAGACTTGGCTGAAGAAAGAAGCAACAAACAGTCCGCTGTTTACGTCGAAGAAACCGAGCTCTCTGAAATGTTTGATAAGATCTTACTATGCGGCGGCACCGGGCAGCCTGTGTGCATTACTGACCAGAAGTTTCCAACAGAGGCAAAGGCTCGTGGAAAGAAATCAACAGCTACTACTACTAATAGTAATAGTAAAGGTTCCAAGAAAGAAACTGCTGATCTGAGAACTCTCTTGGTACTCTGCGCACAAGCTGTATCAGTAGATGATCGCAGAACCGCCAACGAGATGCTAAGACAGATACGAGAGCATTCCTCTCCTCTAGGCAACGGATCAGAAAGACTAGCTCATTATTTCGCAAACAGTCTCGAAGCGCGGTTAGCTGGGACCGGCACGCAGATCTACACAGCGTTATCTTCCAAGAAAACGTCTGCAGCTGATATGTTAAAGGCTTACCAGACCTACATCTCCGTCTGCCCGTTCAAGAAAGCTGCTATCATATTCGCTAACCACAGCATAATGCGTCTGACAGCGAACGCCGACACCATCCACATCGTGGATTTTGGGATCTCTTATGGCTTTCAGTGGCCTGCTCTGATCCATCGCCTCTCGTTCAGACCTGGTGGTCCTCCCAAGCTGAGGATCACTGGGATAGAGCTTCCTCAGCGCGGGTTTAGACCGGCTGAGGGAGTTCACGAGACGGGCCTTCGCTTGGCGAGGTACTGTCAGCGTTACAAGGTCCCATTTGAGTACAACGCGATAGCTCAGAAGTGGGAAACGATCAGAGTAGAAGATTTGAAGATTGAGCAAGGAGAGTTTGTAGTTGTGAACTCTCTCTTCCGTTTCAAGAACCTTTTGGATGAGACAGTTGTTGTCAACAGCCCTAGAGACGCGGTTTTGAAGCTGATAAGGAAAGCGAACCCGAGCGTCTTCATCCAAGCGGTCCTGAGTGGGTCCTACAACGCGCCGTTCTTTGTGACCAGGTTCAGGGAAGCCTTGTTTCATTACTCGGCGCTGTTTGACATGTGCGACTCGAAGCTGGCGAGGGAGGACGAGATGAGGCTGATGTTCGAGAAGGAGTTTTACGGGAGGGAGATTATGAACGTTGTGGCTTGCGAAGGGACGGAGAGAGTGGAGAGGCCCGAGACTTATAAGCAGTGGCAGGCGAGGGTGATACGAGCGGGGTTTAAGCAGCTTCCGCTCGAGAAGGAGCTGATGCAGAATCTGAAGCTGAAGATTGAGAACGGGTATGATAAGAATTTCGATATTGATCAGGACGGGAACTGGTTGCTTCAGGGTTGGAAAGGTAGAATCGTGTATGCTTCTTCTGTTTGGGTTCCTTCTTCTTCTTGATAGAATGTTCTTTTCTTGTGTACCAAGTAGCTCGGTTGGGTTTTATGTAGGGATGGATTGGTGTTGAGAGTTAGGGTTACTATTTGTTATATGGTTTGTGACATAGCGTGTGTAAGAGAGTGTAGCGTAAGAGAGAGGAGAGTGTGTACTCTATGTTCACGCAATATTATGTTGCATAAATAATGGAAAACTAACTTTTTAGAATGTCTTGTTTTATAAAGTTGTGTTGCATAAGGCTCGAATGTCACTAGGCCTGGAATTTTGAAAATTTTCAGTTATTTCGGTTCGAAGTTTGGTAGGTTTTCTGAAAAAAAATTGGTTTTCGGTTTGATAATCAGTTACTTCGGGTTTCTTCGTACAAAGACAATATATCATGCCAAATTTTGAATTGAAATAAACAAACTAATTTATTCAAATTTATTCAAAATTGAACAAAACTAAAGAAAAATCTAAAAATTTGGTAGAATTTGCAAAATCTGTACTAAATACTAATGGAATTAGGTATTTTGCATGCACATGCGAGCATAATCGTTTTACTAATAGTTAGTAATATATGTATTATGATTTAAACATCATGATAACTTATTTTTTATATTCTTAATCATTTTAGTTTTTTTTTATTTTTATTTCTGTCAACGTCTCCTTAACACAAAGAAAAACTATAAAACTTGAGACCATAAGAGAATAATTACATATCAAATATTCCACACAATAAAGTAATGTAAGAATACAAACTTTTGGTCTCTTTTAATCTACTTTGTATTATTGACCAGAAACATGTATTAAATTACCAAAAAACACTTTTTTTTTTGTCGTCAACAAACAGACTCATATAGACTATGCGAACCAAACTGGTGGTTCCGCATCCATGTGAACGACAAAGTTTTTTTTGTCGTCAACAAACAGACTCATATAGACTCTGCGAACCAAACTGGTAGTTCCGTATCCATGTGAACGACGAAAGACGATTGTTTCCTTGCACATCGTGCTAGGCTATCCGCCTTTTGGTTCTCCATCCGGGGTACATGAATGATCTCTGAACTAATAAAACTTGTCTTCAGTATCATTATATCGTGCAGGTAACTCTCAAACGCCGGCCATTCCTCCGGTTCCGAAACCATCTTCACCAATTAAGTGCAATCCGTAGCAAATGTAACCTGAAACTGATGCAAATTCCTCAAGCATTGCATTGCCCATATCAATGCTTCCATTTCCGCATGGAGAGGTGACAGACATGCCCTAGTATTCCAAGCCCCCAACAAACCCTGGAAACCCTCGAGTGTACTATACCATCCTTGGCCTGAGTAAGGCTCTTTGTCTTTCCAGGAACCATTTATAAAGCACCAACGACCTACCCTCAGCTGACGGTACAAACCCTCACCATGTTGTGTTAGCTGTTTTGTCTTCAACACCTGAGCTTCCGCCCAAAGCGTTGATTCGGTTTCCGCAAGCTTAAGTGTCTCCCTTGGGTCAATATCCAAATTACTGAACACCTTATTATTCCTTCCTTTCCAAATATACCATAATAACCACGCAAAAAGATGATCATCCATCTTCGGGAGTACCCTCCAAAAGGGGTGATCCATATTCGTAAAGAGCGAGCTAGTAGGAAAGTAAACTGGGTTTGACGGTATCTTTGACAAGGCACAAACTTGTTGCGCAGGAAGGCACTCAAAGAACACATGGTTTATTGATTCCTCCTCAGCTCCACATCTAGCACAACAAATATATTCCCTTATTCCTCTTGCTTGCAAATTCTTCTTAACAGCAATACATTCGGATACCAATTGCCATAAAAAGTGTATAATCTTCGGAGGACATCTTACGTTCCAGCAGAACGCTTTTAGACTATCCACCGTGGGTCCATAAAACTCTGGTGGTTTAACTTTATCCGGATATACCCGTTCTAACTGATATCCTGACTTGACCGAATATTTCCCATTCTTTGTAAAGTTCCAACCATCCTTATCCACCATCGGATTCCTACTCAAAGGGATGCTTTCAATAATTTGAGCATCTTGGGGATCCACCAAATCCCGAATTAGTTGCACGTTCCAAGTACGTGAAATAGGATCTATTAAAGAATCCACTGTGAGGTCTTGATAATTGTCATGTTGATTTTTATTTGCTGGTCTCGGGCGAGTGGTTGAGAGCCATGGATCACTCTATACAGAGATAGAGGACCCCGTTCCCACCCTTTTGATTGGTCCTTTGTTAACCAGAGATCTAGCTGATACAATACTCCTCCACCCATAGGACGGTGAGTATGAACGGATCGGTTCCAGGGGTGATGCATTTCTATAGTACCGTCTTTTAAAAACTCGAGCAAACAGTGATGAAGGCTTCTCCATCAGCCTCCATAATTGCTTTCCAAGCATAGCCGTATTAAAATCTGTAATATCCTTAAAACCCAAACCTCCTTCATCCTTGTTTGTACATACTTTGTCCCATGACTTCCAGTGCATGTCCCTTGTGTTTCCTCCTGGACTCCACCAAAATTTGGAAACCGCACTCGTCAACTTCTTCACTGTTGCCTTGGGTAACCGATAGATAGACATCACATGGTTAGGTAAAGCCGTAACTACTGATTTAATAATTACTTCCTTTCCACCTTTAGAAAAAAATTTAAATGTCCATCCATTAACCCTATTATTCAATCGGTCCTGGACAAAACCAAAGACCTGAATTTTGGATCCTCCCATATTTTCCGGCAGACCCAGGTATGACCCCATCCCACCTAAATTCTGTATCCCTAGGATGTCTCTCAACTCTTGTCTAGCGGATTCCTCCACCTTATGCCCAAATTGTATAGAAGATTTCTGAAAGTTAATCAGTTGACCCGACACAACCTCATATTCCTTTAAGATTCGAAGAATTGTCTGGCATTCTTCCTTCTGTGGCTTACAAAAAAAAAGACTATCATTTGCAAACAACAAATGAGAAATCGAAGGGCTAGCTCTAGCAACCTTCATGCCCGTAAATTGATTACCCCTTTCATCCTTCTTAATATTCACAATCAAAGCCTCAGTACACATAATAAAAAGATAAGGGGATAATGGATCCCCTTGCCGTAAACCTCTTTGAGGAATTATATTTCCCCGCGGCTGTCCATTCAACAATACATGATATTGAACCGATGATATACATCCTATGATTAATTTAACCTAATGCTGATAAAACCCCATCTTAAGAAGTACCGCTTGAATAAAATCCCACTCCACCCGATCATACGCTTTACTCATATCCATCTTAATCGCCATGTATTTACTTTGACAAGCCTTATTAGTCCGCAAACAATGAAACATTTCATGTGCAATAAGAATGTTATCTGAAATCAGCCTTCCTAGCACAAACGCTGATTGTGTCTTTGAAATTAACCGTGGGAGACATGATTTGAGTCTCTGACATAAGACCTTTGAAATAACCTTGTACCCTACATTACACAAACTAATCAGCCTCAATTCGGACATCCTATTAGACCTTTCCGTCTTCGGGATCATACATATATTGGTAGTATTTAGCCTTGGATCCATCCCTCCTGTAACCAGGAAATTATTAACCGTCTCAACCAAATCTCTTTTGATAATATGCCATGCGTGTTGGAAGAAAAGCGCCGTCATCCCATCCGGGCCCGGAGTTTTCTCCGGATGTATCATAAACAAGGCATGCCGAACTTCCTCCTCTGTTGCTAACCTTAGCAACCCATTATTCATTTGTGGAGTAATTGACAGAACTATTTCCTCCAGAAAACCCTCAAATTCAGAAGGAGAGGTAGTGCTAAACAAAT
>NW_013617680.1:23691-26762 GCF_000695525.1 Brassica oleracea var. oleracea | reverse complement strand
ACGATTCTAATTGATCAAGGGTGATAAATGTGATATTACGCAATATATACACTGTATGCTGCATGTGTTGTTATGTGCATTTATGAATTATATCAAGCACATGTACATATGTTTTTCTTAGTGTATGTCAATATACTTAATTGATTTATTGTGATAACCTCTTTTCTTTTGCAAAGTTTTTTATATGTTTTTTAACAAGAAGAATCGTTATGATTCGGACACGGAGATGCTTCAAGACATTAAGAAGGCTCTTTACGATCCCGTTAACATTCGTAGACTCTCCTAGCTTGATCCAGCGATCTAGAGAATTCTGCACTATAAATTTATGTATGCGTTATTTGATCAAAAAAAAAAAAAAATTATGTATGCGTTGTTGAATAATCATCCTCATGTGGCATTTAAGATCTTTTTACTTGACACAATGAAATTATTTTAAGGCTCTTTGAGTTTGGGGTTTTAAAAAGTAGCAACAATGTAAATCAAAATGTATTATAGATTTTAGAAAAACTTGTTTTTCGATCAAACTTGAAGATGTATGATTATAGCAGAAATGAAGTAGTTTATGAAGTGCAACATGAACTATTGCACAAAGAAAGGTCGTGACGTGGAGTCGTTTGAAGTGTTCTTCAAGTTGCGGATATTAAAGAAATATTTACCTTGGAGCAGACTAAGGGAAAAGAAACGATCGACCTTGTGGAATAAGGGAGGTTGACTTATTCGCTGAAGAACCGAAAGAGAAGTTTATGGTTTGTAGATCTTTAGGTATAGAGTTTCCTCTAAAGTATAAAGAGTGTGTTGGCAATGAATATGCTGGTTAATACACAGAGAGTGCTTTTAGCTAAGGGAGTTTTTGTAAGTCCGAGTAAGGAATAGCCAAACACTAAGGGTTAAGAGCGTAAGTGGTTCAAGATACTTAGTACAAGTCTTTGTATTCGAGTGAATATTTCAGCAAGTCAAGGTTTGTCTTGAACTTGGTGAAGAATTGCTACTTGTATGTTCATTTAAGAGGATTTATATAATTGTATTTCTTGGAAAGAATTTCCTTGTGTTATTGTGTGTTCTAGTTCTTGTAACAGACAACTCTCACATTTACAATTGGTATCAGATCAGGTACTTGTGTTTTTTTTTAAACATGCAAGGATCATGCGGAACAAATGAGACCTATCAAGAGTTGGTGTTAAATTCAATAGTGATTTTGGATGCTGGGAACTATGGTTTTTGGAAAGCTCAAATGAAGGCCACAATCTGAGGTATTGTTCTGCATGAATGGAAGGCAGTGGATTCAGGATGGAAGCAACCAGTGACCAGAGGTGAAGATGGAACTGATGTAGCCAACTACGAGGAACTCTGGACAGATGATGAAAACAAAATGGCAAAATAAAATGCAAGAGCTCTTATGCTATTCACTGCAGTGTAGCACGAAAACAGTTTGAACTGATTCAAGGATGTGAGGTTGCTAAAGATGCGAGGTTGCTAAAGATGCATGTGACTTCTTACAGAGGCATTTCGAAGGAAGGAAAAAGGTTCGAGTTCCATAAGAGATATGTTAGAAACTCACTTTGAAGATCTGAAAATGGAATAACATGAATCTGTTGCCAACTTCAGCTCCAAACTAAGTTTACTAGCAAAAGAAACTCTCACTCTTGGGAAGAAATACCAAGAGAAGAGACTGGTGAATAAGTTTCTAAGGTGTCTACCCACAAAATTCATGGCATACAAAGCCAGAATATAATGGATTTGAGCACTGATGAAATAGGATTCAATGAAGTAGTTGGAATGCTTCAGCTCATGAAATGGAGCTAACTGGTGGAAAGAAGTTGAGGGACTGGCACATTCTAGTGTTGCGAAAGAAGTCAGTGAAGAGACTGATCCTATTAGTCTATTGATTTGTCACTTCGACTGAGCACTTCGAAGAGTAGATCAGGGACAGCCTCAGAAAAGATTCAAATATAGAAAAAGAACTTCAGAAAATGTCTAAGAAAACTGATTCAAAGTGCTTTGAGTGCAAAGGGTATTGTTGGACCATGATTTTTACCAAATCTCTCCCAGTATAAATATATGTTATTTATTATAAAGACTACGTCAAAAGAGTTTGTTTTAATCTCCTAAAATCAAGAATTCATGAGATCACAATAATGGGTCAAAGCAAGATTTGTGGAGCACGTGTAACAAACGACAAGACATCCTCAAATCCTATAAAAAGGACAAGGAGATGACTTTGGCAGGAACCCTCTCCTTCTCCGATCTTACCCTTTACGAGAAACAAGAGCATTAAGCTCGAGACCAAAATAGGCTCGCATCCATTCTTCCCCATTCTCATAAAAGAGGAGCTCGTGTTCATGAGCTCAAGAGCACGACTAACTCCACCGACGTTCCATTAATTAAATATGTTCATATAGTCTGAGGCGCTACGGGTAATCCTTCCTTTGGTACAGCCATCAACATCGACCCAAAAACATGTTATCTTTAACGATCATTACATTAAGTTATAGATACTTCTATGTTAGATCTAGAGCAATGGCTGCTCACACGAAACCCGATCTTACGAGATCGTGATCAGTCAATCCGAGATCACTATCTCATTATTCTTGTGAATAAACGACGTCTACCCCAAGACGAGAACCGACGAACCCGACCTCTCATTTGAGGTAGGAACCGACAAGGCCGATGTCCCTCTCAATATCGATTACCTCGATATCTCTTTTGAGTTCTTCACACAACGTCCTATCCAAAATGTAACCATTATGAGTCCGTAAAGACTCATCAACCATTCATAAACGGTACGAGACGGACGAAGCCGATCTCTCGCCTAAGACAGCAGAACCAATATCATGATAATGGCACGAGCTTGTATTCATACAATGCCATTTATGTCTCACTCAAGACCGATGAAACCGATCTCTCATTCGAGATGATTATAATCGAACTACGTTTAGACTTGATCCCTTGACGGGTACGTAGGCAGCTCAGCCCCGAGTTCAGTCACGATCTTTCTCTCCTCCGAGATCTCGATGTTATTCGACATAAGAATAAAGTCCATTCTTGTCAACTCGAATCCAATTCTATCGTTG
>NW_013617680.1:10376-22632 GCF_000695525.1 Brassica oleracea var. oleracea | reverse complement strand
TTTGAACAGAAACGAGACGACAAGCATCAAAGAGGAATTCCCACTCACGAGTTCTAAAACCACGACTACCTCCACCAAACTATCGACAAATAAAATATGTTCGCATCTTTTGGCAGGAGGAGAATTATTCCTTCATGAACACAGCCCGAAAAGATCTCTGAGTTGATGATGAACCATTCATTGCGATCTTTCTATAACGAAAAGACATCTATGTATTTGTTATAGTACGATTGATCAAATCCAACTGCGATAGATAAGTCCCAAAGTCATAAGATCCGATACCAGACCCTAGCAAACTGACTGGAGCGACCTGGTAGAAAGATCGCCGTGTATCGATCCGAACCCTTCAAGCGATCACGGAATCAAAGAGATCCAACAAACCAAACTCTCGCGGTTCAAAGACAAAACCAAGAAGTTATTAGGAACCTCAAATTTCCCAGCTTACGATCTGTTCGATTCGAGGTAAAAGAAAATTTGAGGTCGACGCTTCGACCTGAGATGACCCGTCGGAGTTTAAGCTTCAACTGGTTTAACGAGGTACAAGCAAGGCGCCGAGAACAGGAGAGCCTACTGGATCACATACATAGCGACTCAGCCGACAGACGGTACAGACCATAACTTCGGTTGTGTCCAACAAATTATAAGAATCCCAAGAATGGATTCCCAGTGGCCTTAAATGCAAATCGCACTTAGGCCGCCGATCTACCCGGTAACAAAGCACGATTGAGGACAAAATACCTCACGATTCACCAACTCGAAACATCAAAGGGAAGATCCGAGAAACTTCACAAATGCAAAAGCATTTGAAAATTGTATTGAAAGAAACAACATGGAGCTCTGAAGGATACATACCATCACACACATCAAAACAGCCTCAACCCCTGATATACAAAGAGGCATGAAGGACTCCTTCACGAACAACTTGCACATATCTATAGCTCATCTCAATGAAGATGAGAATAAAGTCGGATACTACTACTTCGTTGCGAGATCAACAGCTAACCAAATCACATAATGATAACGCAGCCAGAATCAGCATAACGGTAGCAATCCAAAACTTTGGATATCCAAACAGGAATGCCAAGTTAGAACCCGACTCGGTCCTTCTTGCCAACAAGCCGGCGACATTACACACCCCTCGAAAAGTCCATCGCTCAGAAAAGAATGCCCGCCAGAAAAACAGCTCGAAGTCATATTACCACAACCTGTCTGGGGGGCAAGGGCACTACCCAACGAAAAGTGGTATCACCCAGAAATGAAGAGGTGCTACCAACCCAAAAAGAATATCGACTTCATCTACAGAGAACCGAAATTTCGTAACCCGTTCAACTCGATCAAGCCTACCAGGGAAAGGCTGAAAACAACATCAGATTAATTTGATAACCTATTTCCATTCCCAGCCACGAAATAGCTTCTTAAGAACATGAAATCGTCGAGCTCGATAACCGCATGACGACATTCTGATCATCGAGCACGAAATAGCTTCCTAAGAACACAAAATCGTCGAGCTTGATAAACCGCATGACGACATTCTAACCATGAGATGCGATGGGATCCGACATCACACTCGATCTCACAAGATCCCAATCATAAAATTTCATGAGGCCCCATGCCAACTCCGATCACTTCTGCACTACCAAACTCTGAGACATTCCCTAAGCGAAATGAGAATCCTATATGAGACACAAAAATCCCCCAAAGTCCAAAGAATATGAGCTGTCACGACACACAGCTCACGAAAATAGAGCGAGCCGACTCGACTGCAGCCAATTATACAAACCTTCCACGACGAGCATTAACACCTTTAAATGTGTCGGGATCAACAATCCCCGATCATCCGACCTCTTGGGTTTCGGACCCGGCAAAACGACAGACCAAGCGGAGACGATCTTATTTCTCGATCTATTACATCGGGGCAGGTATCTCCCTTGCCGACAGCACAGACTCCTGAGGAGGATGACGAGCTGCGATGCGCGCTCACCACTCCTATTGACAAACCCCAGAGCTAAGGGACTCACTCAACAAACTTTGATAAGTAGCTTGAAACAAAACAAAAAAGAAACCGCTCTCATCATCAGCTCTACAGGTACATATGAAGATGCCCCCGCTTCTTACTGAACGAGAACACTAAGCTTGACCATGAGTGGAGGACGAACAGGGAAACAAGAAAGAAAAATACATTCCCCCCACTCATACGCAGTTTACCATCACATGATAATTAAACGAGGAGAAGAGCAACGACCAAAAAAAAGACTATTCGATCTCGATGTCATCGAACCATTAAATGACATGATGATAAAACAATTCTTCCATTTATCGTTCGACAAGAAGAAAAGACACGAAACTCTTTATGTTTACTCCACAAGACAATTCCATATCCATATTTGTTAAAGCCGAGAATCTTTTCCAACGAAGAAGAACTCAAGATTAAAGCCACAAACGCATTTCTTTATTATTGCCCAGAAACCTGCTTCTTAACGAGGGCTACACTATCTCTTTACGAGATCGCGATAATGAAACTGTGTATCTTCATTCGCCTTTTATCGAATAAGAGTGAGAGCTCTCTCTCCTCGTGATACCAGAGCTAGCAAAGATCGAGTTTATCTAGTAAGAACACTTTAAACTCTTTATTTATTAACAACAGATGTTTCATCCGAGATGATAGAAGATGAAGCCGGCGTCACGAGATGATGAAACTGATGTATTGCTCAAGAATGACGAAACCGACCTCTCTTTTGTGATGATTACTTTCCACACCATGGAAACGATCAAGCCACTGAGAATCTCCAGGTGTTCCCGAATTTTCAACCTCACGATGTATATTCCTCAACAGAAGAGACATCTCACCCCGATCTGGATCAAACCACCACATCCTGAATTTAAGGGGACTGGACGAAGCTTCGACCGATAACTTAAACACGAAATCCCACCAGCTCGCGCTCCCATCAATTTAACCAACTAAAAACCGCGCGAAAACCCCTCGAGCCTTCGAGCTCCAGATAACGAGACTCTTAGGAACACAAGCTGAATAGGATGTTCCCAACGATTTCGCTAACCTGAGCCCGATATCGAGCAGACAAAAGGAAAATACCAAAGAGGCGCAAAAAAAGCTTAAACCTTGTTTTCCATATTCCTTAAGCGACAATCCATCCACTTCATTATGAATAAGAGTCATCCACTGCAAAAGTAGCCCGACCTCAAATGATCAAAACGTGAAAAAATCACGAACATCATAAAACCCAGAACATCACGAAAGGTTTGGACCACAAATCATTTCATGTGAAGAAAAACGATAAATCTTGAAAGGCCATGCAGAAATATTTTAAGATCGCATGTTGCCTTACGATATTTCCAAACAAATGCAAAACCACAAGAGACAATACACGAAGAACATATTATCAAACATCCAATACCATTTCTTCTTCGCTAGCTCGCAGTCACGAAGACCGGAACACGCCCATGTCGGTAAACAATTCTTTATAATCTATTTACGCATATCAGTATTGCATCAGATAATATAGGTTCTTGCATTACTACTGCAATATTTTAAGTTATCAAATTCATATTGATTCGTTATTTCGCATCACAAATTTATACATAAACTTATATAACCATAAAAAAGATTTATACACTCTTCTTACACAAGCTCGAACTCTTAGCGAGTTTTACCACACGGTCTCAAACGACCCAGTCTATCAACCTATACCACCCTGCGTATAAAAAACAACATCTATAAACAATGTCTTTAGGCCACCACTGGTCCGCGAGTTAGATTCCTGATCAGCTTCTATCTCGCAAAACACTTCGAGGACGAGAAATATAAATTGCTCCTATAACCGAACCGAAGTAAAAGTTTGATTATCAACATGTAGCTAATTATTTCGCATTGACTTGATGATTCGTTGGGATTATATATATATTTCCAACACATCTACACAAACGCAAAATATTTAGATAAACTTGAGTCTACGCGAAATAAACGACCAGACTCACATCAAAAAGCTCATAAATAAAAACGAACTTGATAAATGTATTCATCATACAAGTTCAATCTACCACGAGAGATCAAAAAAACTCTTCATACTTCTCAGAATCAGGAACCTTTTTGCCAAGCTCGGCCCGCTACCTGCACAGCCACAAGCTCCATCCAACTCTCATTTCTCCGGCAACGTTTTCAGCAAACTACATCGAACTCTTATACCGATCTACGAACGTAAACGAAAATGATCTCAATGATCAAACGAACTTAGAAAAACCTGACGTAGCTCATCTAATGGCTTAGATCAAATTCACATCTCGATCACGAAGAACCAAGACCAAAAGCTCAAAACAATATTCCATGCGCGATCTCGCTATCAAACGGTAAACGACTTTGTTTTGGTTATTAGAAAAATTTTCCGTTCTCCAACTTCGTCATCTCACTTGAAGAACTGGGGGGCAAATGTTGGACCGTGATTTGTACCAAATCTCTCCCACTATAATTATATGTTATTTATTATAAAGGCTACGTCAAAAGAGTTTGGTTTAATCTCCTAATATCTAGAATTCATGAGATCACAATAATGGGCCAAAGCAAGATTTGTGGAGCACGTATAACAAACGACCAGACATCCTCAAATCCTATAAAAAGACAAGGAGATGACTTTGGCAGGAATCATCTCCTTCTCTGATCTTACCCTTTACAAGAAACAAGAGCATTATGCTCGAGACCAAAATAGGCTCACATCCATTCTTCCCCATTCTCATAAAATAGGAGCTCGTGTTCATGAGCTCAAGAGCACGACTAACTCCACCGACGTTCCATTAATTAAATATGTTCATGTAGTCCGAGGTGCTGTGGGTAATCCTTCCTTTGTTACAGCCATCAACATCGACCCAAAAACATGTTATCTTTAACGATCATTACATTAAGTTATAGATACTTCTATGTTAGATCTATAGCAATGGCTGCTCACACGAAACCCGATCTTACGAGATCATGATCAGTCAATCCGAGATCACTATCTCATTATTCTTGTGAATAAACGACGTCAACCCCCAAGACGAGAACCGACGAACCCGACCTCTCGTTTGAGGTAGGAACCGACAAGCCCGATGTCCCTCTCAAGATCGATTAACTCGATATCTCTTTTGAGTTCTTCACACAACGTCCGATCCAATATGTAACTAGTATGAGTCCGTAAAGACTCATCAACCATTCATAAGTGGTACGAGACGGACGAAGCCGATCTCTCGCCCGAGACAGCCGAACTGATATCATGATAATGGCACGAGCTTGTATTCATACAATGCCATTTATGTCTCACTCAAGACCGATGAAACCGATCTCTCATTCGAGATGATTATAATCGAACTACGTTTATACTTGATCCCTTGACGGGAACGTAGGCAGCTCGGCCCCGAGTTCAGTCACGATCTTTCTCTCCTCCGAGATCTCGATGTTATTCAACATAAGAATAAAGTCCATTCTTGTCAACTCGAATCCAATTCTATCGTTGTGTTCTGAGGATATTGTCACCCACGAAGTTCTTTCTTCCCTAGTTTTATATTTCAAGCACTATCAAATACTTAGTGTAGATTTTAGGATCTACAGGTATGTTCACTTAATAAAATAGTGTGCTACAGTAAGAAGGCAAGAGATTCAGCATCATGGATGCAAAGGATGTGGACACACTCAAGCTGAGTGTGAGACTGAGCTGAAAAAAGAGAAAGGAGAGATCCATGCTAGGTGTAAGATGAATCAGAAAGTGACAGTGAAGAAGAAGAGTTAAACAACTTTGTAGCCTTCGCTGGAATTGCTGAATTTGAATCAGAATCTGAAATTGATGATGAAACAGAGCAAGAGTAAAAGGAAAGCTACAAAGAAGTGCCAGAGACTCTAGTAAAATTGGGTATATATAATCTAGCATTAACTAAAGAAAACTCTCGTGTTGAAGATGAACTGGCACTGGTACAACAAGAACTTCAGAGGGATGCTGAACTTGCAAAAGAAGTGTGAGTTTGTTAAAAGAGAATTTGATTCTAGCCAAGATCTGAAGAACTCCGAGAGGAAGTTGATGCTGTAAATATTTTGTATGCAAATTGATATCACTCAAATTATCCTAAGGAGTGATTTTACTCTCTCAAATAAGAGGTTAAATTTTAGTATTTAGGGAACAAATCCACAAGGAGCTAGGGCACACAATAGATCTAAATAGTTTGTGATTAAGCTAGGTAAAATATGAAAACATCAAATAGCAAGCAAAGCGAACAAGACAGTTGTTCAGTTGATTGGTTTGAGGTTTGTAAACAGTCATTAGAAAGTGCAAGATCTAGGGTTTCTATTCAGGTAATCAGGATTATATAGGTATAGAATACTTAGGTTTTTAATCCTAGAACTCGACTTCTTATGTAAAAATATCCAGTTTTCGTATGCGAGTCTTATGTTTTGACTAAGTCTTATGGATAGAACGTCGATCGATGTTATGGTAAGAATGTCGATCGATGTGATGTTCTCTTAGACACACGTTAGCGAGTTGATCAATAGGTTCACTAGTATTGTCTAAATCAGCTTTCGATTGTTTCTTGCAATACTAGCTCAAAGAAATTAATTCTGGTGCAGAACCTACCGCCGTAGTTCTCCACAGTCTTAAGTTCAAGGTTCTAGTTAGCTACTCTAGAACACATGCATTAATATAAATTCTTTGAAGGATATTTATCACCTTAGCAATTATATATTTTGAGCTAATCCCTCATAACCTATTTGAACCATAAATCTAACAGGTGAATTACTCAGACGTCGCAAAGTAAATCATAAACATAAATTGAATTAAATGCATAAATAGATAGAGTTAGAAATACTGGAGTTCCAATACAAATCTCTGAAGGAGTCTTGGATCTTCTCCCCAAACTACTAAAAAAAACCCTAAGTATTGTTTGCTGTGAAAAGTAGAAAGTATGAAAGCGTGTGTTGCCTAGACAATGGCAGAGCACATAAATATTAGGTTAAAAGTCGGCTGGAAACCTAGCTTGGTTTTGCGCACTTCGCCTAGACAATGGCAGAGCACATGGGTATTTCTGTAAATGTGGTGTGACTTGGGATTTAAGACGGCTGGAAACCTAGCTTGTTTTTGCGCACTTCGCTGTCGATCGACGGCACAGGATGTGCTTCGATCGATGTTTGTCTCTGATCGTCGACCTTCGAACAAGTTCTAGCTTCCTCTCATTTTATCTCTAAAATCCACCCAAATCATCACTTTTCTCCGTAACACTCATGAACCTGTAAATGTGCTAAAAAGATTCCAAAATATAATAAATAGTTCCTAAAACACATATATACCATGGCTAAAAATGGGTAAATTTCATGGTATATCAACTCCCCCAGACTTACCATTTTCCTTGTCCTCAAGCAAAACAAAAAGTAGTCTTTATGAAAGAGGTTTGAAAACAGCAGGGACTCACATAATTTAAGAACTCACTATCTTCACCTTTACAGTGTTGCAATCCACATCAAATCAATTCTAACCAGCAACTCAACCAATACTGTCTAACTAACCCCTATACTGATCTCATTTAGTACATATCTAAAAAGTGTAGGCTTTACCTTGGGAATATCGATCAAACGACACATGGACTCTTACTCAAGCAAGTTTCTGAACACACATGTAGTCTTATCTAATCCCTTTATTCCCTCTTTCTCTCTTCTATGATTCTTTTTATCTCAATTCCAATGAACAATGATGCTGACACAGTCCATCTTATTCATCTTCTTTTCGATTTTTCTCTCTTCCTTTTTCTATGTATATATTTTTTTCTTGACAAAGTGTAGGCGAATAATGGGGGTCGCAGGAGACACTCCTACTCCTCACTTCCAACAATGTGTGATCATTCCATCAGAGTAGAATAATGAGGTCGCAGGAGACAATCCTACCCCTCTAAACCGCACGAAATCATCTCAATCTTTTATTCTTATAGATGCCGAAGAGAGAGAGAAAAGGGAATCAGAAACACAGAGACTTTTACATTCTAGACTTGCAGGAAGAATCCGATCTAATGTATACCAAGCCCCAAGACAAGCAAATTAAGCTCAATTAGGTTAGAGATCAGCTTTGGTTCCTTCAAACATTCTCAGCAAGTGTGGGTAATTGGCAGATGATCCACTTTGGTTTCTCCAATACACTCTGCAGTCAATAAATCTAAGAGTGGTGCTAGAGAGTGGTTAGTGATATCACTCAAATTACCCTAAGTTATTTGTACTCTCTCAAATAAATGGTCGAGTTGTAGTACATATGGATCGAATCCACAAGGAGCTGGGGCACACAAAAAATCTTAAAACAGTTTATGATTAAGCTAGGTCAATTAAGTAAATAGTAAATTGCAGTGGTGAACAAGGTAGTTGTTCGGTTGATGGGATTAAGGTTTTGTAAACAATTATGAGAAAGCGTTAGACTTAGGGTTTCTATTCAAGTAATCAGGATTATAATAGTATAGAAGATAGAGTAGTTTATTGGATATTCTAGAACTCAAACAAAGTAATATTCTATCAACTGTCGTTTGTTTAGAATATCTATTGTCTGGATCTCAAATCTCAACTGTCGTTTGTTGATCTGGAGAAAGTGTCGATCGATATTATCAATGGATAATAGATCGATACACCTTTCAGAACATCAATCGATACACCTATAGGTTTGTCGATCGATGCTCCTTCCAGCAAGCTTTACCGAGCGGGTTTGACTTATGTTCACTAGGTTTCTAAATCAACTTTCGTTTGTTTCTAGCAATCCTTGCACAATGTGAATTAATTCAGGTAACAGTCTATGCTTTCCGCTTGCGCCTAATTATCTTAATATCAAGGTTCTAGTTAGCTACTCTAAAACACAAGCAATAAGAGCAATTCAACTGATGGATATCACTAACAAATCAGCAATTCTATATTTGGGGCTAATCCTTCATAATCCTATTTGAACCCTAAACCTAACAAGATGAATTACTCAGACATAGCAAAGCAATTCATAACAAATAATATAAAAGAATGCATAAATAAATTAAAGTTAGGAATACTGGAGTTCCAATACAAATATCTGAAGGCGTCTTAGATCTTCTCTCCAAATCCAATAAAAACCTTTGCTGTGTAAAACTAGAAAATAGGAACAGTGTAGAAAGCGTGTGTTGCCATATCTTAGAGGTTTACTTTCATCTTATTTAAATTTTCTTTGAAGTTTAAATCAACCGAGTTGCTGGTGTCGATGAGGACTGGTGACTTCACAGTTTCCAGTGGCGAGCTCCACCATCAGAGGATCATTATGCAGTGTATTGACATCAGTGGTGTTCTCCTCGAAAAAGTGACATAGAGGTCAAATTCTGGTTTAGCCTGACCATCTTTCGCTATGATAAAGATGGTTCGGCTATTACCATGTTGATGTGTTAGACGATGCGGGTCTTTCTTGGTCGGAATTCAGATCCTCATGCGGCCAAGTTTCGGTGGGGCTGCTGTTTCGTGTTCTTTGGCGCATTCTCTTGAGACTGATCATGAGACTTTTGATGGTTTTTGCCTTTGCTTTTGATCTAGATTTTTTTTTGTTTTTAGCATATTTTTGTTTTGGCGGTTCGGGAGTCACTTTCCCATTGGTAAATTCTGCCATTAGCGCATCTTAAAGTTGCTTACATTCCTTGTTATCATGTTCGCTTGCCATTTGATAAATGCAGAATTTGGTCCCCTCGTAGGTCTGAGGGGTTAGTACGGTGTACAAATACGTCCCAAACGTTCCACGGTCTATCAGGTGCTATTGCAGCTGAACCAGTTTGCTGGTTCTTGGTGATGGAATAAACCATTGTCTTCTTATCCTTTTTGTCATATGAAGTATGTTTTATAGGTTCCTGGTAAGTATCCGCCGATTTTGCTGCTAGCATCTTCATCGCTTTATGTTTTTCTATGAAAGCATAATTGTCGTTCGGCACGAAAAAGGAAATTTATCAAAAGTGTGTTGCACAGAGATTCTATTTTTGTGTTGTCTTGAATGTGCATTTTGGAAACTAGTTTCTTGAATTTCTCCATGAATTCCTTGAGCCCTTCTTTTGGACCTTGAGACATCTTCCATATAACGGTTTCTGAAACTTCTTGTCAGATTGATATACCATGGATTTTACCCATTATTAGTCATGGTATATAGGTGTTTAAATAACTAATTACTATTATATAGAGTCTATGTAGAGTATTTACAGGTTCAGGTACGTTCTGGATAAATATGGTGATTTTGGAGCCTTTTGAGGTGCAGAACTGCACAGGCGCGTCAGATGTCTAGCTATGGAAGGAGACCTTCCCACAATTAGATTGAAAACATCGTTTGACAAAAGATAGAGCTTTGAGTTAGCTTTCCAATACCACCAATTTGAGGTCAATCAGCATCCTGTAGCAGATGTGATGCCCGTTTTACTGAAGAGTGGTTAGTCTGTCTCGCGAGAGGAAGCTGTCGAGGAGATGAAGGACTGTCGATCGATGAAACAACATTGGTGTCGGTCGACAGTGATGCCAGAATATAGGCTGAGCATATTTTATGACCGACTGAAGCCCAGAAGCAACCACAAACTACAAGAATACCCTTGGACGACCTAAAACCTTATTTATGTGTTTTCTAAGCCATTGTTGACGGCTAAGCTTTATTTTATTCATAGTTCTAGGTTAGGAGAGAAGAGAGAAAATCCTTCAGAGTCCTCTTGGAACTCCATTGTTTTGGTTTTATTTATATTCTATGTTATTCATCTATGATTTTTGTGACAAACATCATGCATGAGTATATCCACCTGCTAGGTTTAGGAATTTCTAGGGTTTTGAATGAATTTTTGAATTATATGATTGTTAGGATATCTAAAGATCTCTACATCAGGATAGCTTGTAATACTAGGGTCTAGAGTAGTTGAAAAACCACGAGAGTGTGACTAATTGCTTGAACCTAGAATCATAGGACAATTGAGAGGCACGAGAGTGCAATCAATTAACGGAACCCGAATTCTGCAGGATTACATACCTAGGCGCATACGAGAGTTGGTCTAGGAATTTAGTTGAACATATTCGATCAGATCGATAACGCTTGCCTAAGGCAGCATCGATCGATGCTTATACCATAGCATCGATCTACGCTCATATCGAAGCATCGATCGACCCTCATACCATAGCATCGATCGACGCTCGATCAATGTTGACATGCGAATACTGAAACATGGAACTTAGTCAATAGATTATACGTAGCGACCGAACTGAACGGACGCTTGGTCGCTACGTAGAGACCGAGCTTTGGCTCGAGCTCGGTCGCTACAAAGCGACCGAGCTTTGGGTCGAGCTTGGTCGCTACGTAGCGATCGAGCGGAACAGACGCTCGGTCGCTACGTAGCGACCGAGCTTTGGCCCGAGCTTGGTAGATACGTAGCGACCGGACAGCGTGCATGTGCGGTAGTTGCGTAATGACTGAGCTTGGTTCGTCCGTGTTCCAATCGTCATACACTGAACTATCCGTAACTGGTCTGGGTATGTTTCCGCTGGCTTATGTTTGATCTAAATAGAATTCGAACGAAGCTTTATCTCGGGAACATACGTTGCGACGTTCTCTTGACCGAGCATGATTTGTTGCGGAAAACATACTCGTATTTTGCGGGGATTTGGATATTACCTTCGTCGTAACCGTTTTTGACCCCAACAGATTTTGCTGGGGTCGAAAACAGTTGCAACGAAGTTAACGTCAAAATCCCCGATGAAGAAAACGTAGAAACCTTCTTAGACAAATACTTTTTTGAAATAGATTTTTCTTTACGAAAAGCTTTGCGGAAGAAACGCGAGTCATCGGACAAGAGCTCGAAGAAGGTCGCTACGAAGCGACCGAGCTCTTCCGAAACATCGATACGCCATTAGTCCGTGCGTTCTCGTCTACCCTTCGATGCTATCTCCCGAAGACCGTAGCGAGCCCATTTCACGATTCCCCGCCATTCTAAGTTATCGATCAAACTTTACCGTTAAAACCGCAGAAAGTACATTCTTTATCGAAAGAAACCGTAACAAACGCTTCGAGTCGGAAGACGACCCAAAGGGACCTAAGACATGACTCGAAGCCCAACTTACGATTTCTTAACCAACTTCCCGTAAGCCGCATGACGGTTTACGCTTGGTTCGCAAAGAAAGATAAATGTCTAGTTTCCGCGGAAAAATACGAAATTTTGAAGATAATTACGAAGATTGGAAAAAAATGGAATATCTCCATTTTTATGCTATGGCGGCTTAAGGGCAGAA